>NW_019176070.1:858352-897309 GCF_002260705.1 Seriola dumerili
GCGATAGGCTAATTTGCGTGGCATAAAGACGGGGCCCTTTTCATATGCAGAGCGCCACTTTGATGCGCGGCCGATGAAAGCTGGAGGGAGCGCGGAGGAGAGGAGAAGAGAGGGTGACGGAGGGGTTCTTTGTCCCCTGACAAGAAGGCATCTGCTCCACGCTGCCCTCCTCTCCTCCTCTCCTCTGCTACACCGAGGCTCCCACAATGGGCCAACCGAGAGAGAAAAGTGTCATCAGAGCACCTTAGAAAACAGAGCATGAAAAAAAAAAAAAAACAGGCGCTTGGTTTGGCCTGGTTGGCGTACGGGTATGCATATCAATACTGAATCCATTTGACACAAGATCTGAGAGTATACACATACACACACACACACACACACACACACACACACACACACACACACATAGCTGAATACATACACAGATGCACACTAAATTGTAAAAACATGCGGACATACTGTAGACACATTTACATACTACCACAGCTGACAAAACACATCTTCACTTTGACGGATTGTTCCCTTTGAGAAACAAATAAACCATACAATCTTCCTTCTTTCATGGGAATCAAGATCAATGGCTTGCAGGGTGAAAGGTGCGCATGTGTTTATGTGTGTGTGTGTGTGTGTGTGTGTGTGTGTGTGTGTGTGTGTGGTGGAGAGATCAGAGAGAGACCATACACTGAGGTGAGTGGCGGTGGTTGCTGTGTGTCCGTCTCAGTCTCGCTGTGTGTAGGACGGTGGGAGTGAGCGTGTTTATGTGTATGTGCGCGCGTGCGTGTATGCATACATGTGTGTCCTTGCGGTGGTGATCATAGGCGGCAGGCTCACCAGGGCCCTCTCACCAAACACAGGCCGATTTCACGCTCGCACAATAGCTGAATCTCTGCAGCGGAGCAGAGAGGGTTTTGGCAGGAAAGACTCAGACTGTCTCAGTTGCTTGTAATAGTTTCTTCAGACCCACATCAGTTACTCACCTACTACCTATTTGAGTTTTTACCTAAATTACATCTGCGTTTCTGTCATCATTTTTTTCTTATCCACAATTGAGAATTTCTTGCCTTATGCTAACAAGTTTCCAATTGTGATACATGTCACAAGTTCTTAGCCTCGCTAGCTGCATGGCTTTAGGAATGGCGATGTCATTCTGTGGGTTGGTGTGCTACTTTGGTTCAGAATTAAATATCTCGACAACCTTTGATTGGACTGTCATGAATTTTTGTACAGACGTTCATGGTCCCCAGAGGATGAATCCTAATGACTTTGGTATCTGTAAAGGCGTAATCCTAACCACAGAAGCCTGGCTTCGCATCCAACCCGAGGCCCTTTGCGCCATATCATCCTCTCTCTCTCCCTGATTTTCCGAACTTTCGGACTTAAGGCAATTAAGGCAAAAAATCACTTAAAAAGAAAAAAAAAGATGAACCTGGCTGGAACTCACTTGTTATTCAATGCTCTTAACTTCAAAAGTCACAGTTGGGCATTGAACGAGTCTCAGCCAGGTTCATCACTTTTTTTTTGTGTCCCCTGGAAACCCTTCCTTTGTGTTGTGGGAATTTTGCAGTGCATGTGTTGTCACATTGATGAAGATGTTTTCTGAATTTGCAGCACGTTTGTGTCTTTGAGTGTGTTTTCTTGAGTTGCAATGCTTGTTGAGATCTCACGGCCACCGTACAGATTATTGTTTGCTGTCACTGAATGTCACATCTTTGTCACAACTGGAAATATGAGCAACATTTAAACATTGTTCTTTACCACAAAGAAAATGTCTAAATTACTCACCCACACTTTAACATGGGTGAACATACTCCTATTTTATGCTTTAAAGTGGGGCAAATGTAGATCTGAATGCATGGTAATGAGCAACTGCATGGGTGTCTCAGCCTGATTCCTCTATGTTTCCTTGCTTTTCCTGAATCAGTGCAACAGTGATGTTTGGGAGGCCAGGGAGCCCCCTAACCATCAGGGTAAAAAGTACATGGATCAATAACTGGTCGTCATTGTGTCATTCTAGGTCATCTTCGCCCTGAACCAGACGTTGTTACAGCAGGAGTCTTTGAGGGCGGGAAGCCTACAGGTTCCGTACACCACTGAAGACCTCATCAGGCACTACAACTGTGGGGATCTCAACTCCATCATCTTTAATCACGACACCTCACAGGTCAGTCACTATGACCTCTTGACCTTTTGGAGCGTCTCAGTGACACAACCTTTGACCTTTTACCTTCACCTCTAACCCTCTGACTGACCTTCCACCCCACAAACCTACTCCTACACCCCCGCAGCTTCTCTTCACTATTGCCAATTTACTTCTTCTGGTCTTCTCTTCAGCTTTTTTTTTTTTTTTCTCTCCATCATCCTCCCCATGTCTTTGTCTTTATTATTCTTCCTCCTGTGCATCTGTGTCAGTCTCAATACTTGCCTCAGATTCATTCTTTTGACTTTTTTTTTGTGCCAGTTTAACGGTCAGCAGTGTAGTTTGAAAAGAAATCTGACCACATCCAAAGCAAAAATCTCCTCTCCCTCTTTTCCCATTCATTTTTGTGGCTTAACTGAACCATCACCTCTTCAAACCCTAGGTCCCTAACTTCAACAATGTGACGCTGCCACCCAGTGAGCAGGTGACCGCCCAGGAAATAGATAGCTACTTCCGACAGGAACTCATCTACAAAAGGAATGAGAGGATGGGCAAGAGGGTCAAGGCCCTGCTGGAGGAAAACCCTGACAAGAGCTTCTTCTTCGCCTTCGGAGCAGGTTGGTGTTAAAAGCAATCTATAAAGGAATAAAATGGTACATCACAGGTGCCAAATGTCAGACAAAAAGACAGCATTTACATCTTTATTAGTCATTGCTCATGTATCCGTTCATCAAGTGCTTAATAAGATTACTTTTATCCCTACTACAAAATGACTTAAATTCCTCTTTTTGTCGGGAGAACACTTGTGCAAAGGAGATAGAAAGAGTATTAGTGTGAGCAGCTCAACAAACTCGATTAGAGAAAGAGAAAACAAAGACAACCTAAGAAATCGATCGGAGAAGTGGTACTCACTGAAAATCCTTCTTTCTCTCATCTGGAAGGCAGTACAGCCTCTTTTCAGGTATAGAGATATAATGTAAAATAGAAATTTAGATAATCTATTGAATATATATTTTCCAGGATCCCTCTTTGTTGTTGTATGTGAAAAATCAGATCTTATGTCTTTTTTCCCCTAAGGACACAAACAAACAATTTGGTGTCTCTTAATCATCAGCTTTCATTCAAGAATTTCATCAGTACTTGGGAAGGTGCCATATCACTGTAGAGAAGCAGCCATTAAATCCAGGAGAACTGGCGCTGATAACCTGTAGATGATCAGTGGCTTAGCTGACAAAACCACTGATCTACAGCTGATGGTCTTTATCAGCTTCGAGTCCAAATAAAACAGAGCTGTGTTGCGTCTAAACGAGAGGCTCAATAAAACATCCCTTTATCAGTTTGGGACAGAACAGAAACAGACGTGCGGCCTGTTGGAGTCCTTTCACATGAAAAATGTCATTTTAATACTTTGAATTCCTCTGTAACTATGCGCCAGCCTCATAAGCAGCAGCCGTCTGATAAGAGACTTGAGTTAAAACAGGGAGGATGAAGAGAGCAGATTCCACAAAGTTGTCTACCTGACCGCGGATGACTCTGTGTGAGTGTGCATGTGTATTCATGCTTCTTGGTTGGGGGGGGCTGTGTATCTAAGGCAGACGTTCTTTGTCCTGCTGGAGTCTCGTTGGTTTGTTTGGCCCCTGGTTGTTCAATCACAGCGCTGTTCACACCTAATAAAGATGACAGATGCGTTGTAATTGTTAGTTCAGGTGGATTTCAGTTTAGATAAAGTTAGTTTATAAGTTTTTATATCAGTGTCCTGCAAAACATTTAACCCTTTCCACAAGATATAGCCACTGAAAATATAACGAGACATGCAAACCAAACGAAAAACGTCATACTGTCATTATCTATTTGCTCTCAATGTGCTTATATTTGAAGATTCTCTAATAAATTATGCACTGAATAAAGTTACTGGGCCTAAGATAAGCATATGTAAGTGTAAAAGACAAAATGGTCCATGTCCTTGAATAAGTAGTTTTAGTTATTGTGCCCAGATTCAGTAACTTCATTTTATTTTGTTACAAGCAGATTTCATTTTTAAGGCGGCAACTAACAGTTGTTTTCATTAACAGTGAATTTTAGGATTATTTTCTAATTTCTTTGATTAATCATTAAATTTAATCAATTATAAAAAGAACACAATTACGTTATAATTTCCCACAGCCCACCGTCATGTATTCACATTGCTTGTTTTATCTGAGCAGCAGCTGTAGACCTTAAGGATTTTAGTTTACTATCACATGATGCAGAAAAACAACAAATCTTTGGTGTTTTTGTTTGAAAAATGTCAAAAATGATTAATTATCAAAATAGTTGCTGATTCATTTACTGTGTTGCAACTCTACTATTTTTTCATTTTTTCATTCATTGATTTATTTATATTTGTGGCTTTGTTCTAAATCATTACTTTAAACTGAAAATTAAAATTAAAAATTAAGTTTTCATAAATCAGTTCAGATCACACTTTAATTATGACTCTTTTGATGTGAGTGAGACAGAGGAGCAAAGAAACCAAAAAATGAAACAGATCCAAAACAAATGTCACAATTAGTACCATAAATTAATCATTAGATCTACAAAAGGAATGATCTCAACATTATCAGTTAGTGAAAATGTTCCACAGCTTCATTAAAATTTCTATTTTGGACACCATAAACTTGTAGTTCATATTCATATTTTAGCAGAATATTGGCTTTTAAGTGGACTAAGTGGATTGAAACCATAAAAGCTTTCACAAAGTGTATGATATTTTCACAGTGAAGCGCAAGAGATAACATAATCTGTTTGATTTTGTTCATCATGGGAAATGTAGGGGGGAGGGCGGATCAAATTTTAGTGCCATCAGTTTCACAGTCATATTTTCCTCATGATGACATCGTCAGAAACATCTTCGTCCAAGGTTTTCTTTGGTTATTTAGAAGCAGAAAAGCAGCTTTGAGCGGAGAGAGCGCGAGAGAAAGGCCTTCACAGTCTGTTGGTTTCTGAGCTGGCAGGAAACAGCTGAGGAAAAGCAGACACACACACACACACACACACACACACACACACACACACACACACACACACACACACCCCTAAGGAGGTACCTTTACAAGGACTTGGTCGAAAAAGGTTTGTGTGTGTGTGTGTGTGTGTGTGTGTGTGTGTGTGTGTGAGCTCGTGAGTGAAAGTGATACGTCCAATCAGCCCAGAAGCACCAGTCTTAAACATACGGAGGGCAGGTTGGGTCGGCATGTACAAGGAAGGGGATGGGGCACATTAGGGTGCAGTAACACATACACACCAAACACACACACACACACACACCCACGCACATACACACATGGCCCAGCCCCCAAGCCATACCTTCGACAGACCTGGTAAAATGTGTCCTTAATTATCCCTGGACGGGTCAAAGGACACACACACACACACACACACACGCACACACACTACAATGGCGCCCATTATGTCGTCGTACTCAACTTCCCTGTAAGAATTAGCTGTGAGACCAGTCTTATCAGTGAGCATCTCATGTCTCTCTGAATCAGTACAACACACTACAGATGAAAGATGCAGTTATTGTTTATTCTGCATTTTGATTTTCTAGTTAATCATTTATTGAAATATCAATGTGACGCGACCAGACACTGGGAAAGAACTTGTTTCCTTTTAGCCTTACATTTTAATGCTGCAAACTTAAGATAAATTCTGATGACTTGATTAGAAGCTAAATTTGGAGGAATTAGTGTTAGTGTGTGTGTGTTCTTTTTAAAGAGCGGCCACATATTTAGCATATTTCTCTTCCTGAGTAATTATCCTATTAGCCTACAGGGGTTGGCCTGCAGATTCCTGACTGACCCATGTGGAAAATTTTTGGGAGGGTTTTCATTTTTGCCTTCCATATGCTTTATTGCCACAACAAGTTAACAAAACAGTTTATTCATGATAATGTATTCCCTGCAAAACTGCCTGGTTGGAATGATGTTTTGCCAGAGCAGTTAAGCATAAAAGTGTTTGGGTGTCCTGGTGACTCAGTGTTTATGGACACTTCATTCATGTTTGTCTGTCAGGAGCGACGACCTTAATCATCTGAAAAAGAAATTTTTATCTGATGAGGTAAACACTGAAAACTTCTTTGCCATGATATAAACATTTATTTATCATTTTTTAAATGAAATATATTTAGCTGCTGTTGCTCCTGCATCATCAGTGTAGGTCTGTAGGTCAGTAACATATTAACTCCACTGAACTCCAACAATAAGATCATGTGGTATTACATTAGGAACAGTAACTGGATAAATGTGCTGGTTTTCTTTGTTATCTGTGTCAATGGGAAAGAAATATTTTGTGATTTTTTTTTTTGTTGGTTTTTTTTTGGGGGGGTTTGGAAATTGTTTAGGGAGAGAGCATTAATGGTCGGTCAGTCACACACTGCCAAACCAGAGTTAATGTTTTCTAACCCTAAATGATTTCTCATGTGCTTACAGGATACGCAGACACACACACAAACACACAAACACACACACACACACACACACACACACACACACACACACACACACACACACACACACACACACACACACACACACACACACACACAGACACACACAAACACACACACACACACACACACACACGGTCATGCACTTATTCTCTCTTTGTCTCTTTGTCTTGTATCTGCACTTAGACCATTGTTAGATCAACAGATGTAAGAACAAAGACAAGAATCTTAGTTTGTAAATCTAGTGATTTTTTTTCATAGTATTTGAAAAGTTATTTATAAATAACAAATCCAGTTTTCTTTGAATTAGTACCAATTCATATAAATCTAGATATCCTGTGATCAGGATGACTGAGAATCTTAATCTATCGATCATAGATATTTGTTACCAAGAAAGTTAGAGCTGATGTCAGAGCAGTTAACAAAAAATCGTATCACTATTATGTCATAATAAGTCATAATGAGTCATAGTAGTCCCTATAGAAAATTCCTGTCACGCCAAAGTCTAATATACCGACTCTCTGGTTGTGTCCAGACTCAGCAGAACGGGGTCTGCCACCAATTTTGCATCCCTGCAGTCTGGCCAGAGTGGTGGTCAGGAAGGCAACAGTCAGACAAACAGTAGCGGTCACTGGTCAGCAACTTCAAACTTCACATTCAGCCCAGGCGAACACACACATCGTTCTCTAACTGACCACATCAGTAGCTTCATTACACACAACAGAGTGGATCCAGACACGAACAACAGAAAAAGAGAGAGAGAGAGAGAGACCGGGAGATGATAAGAGCTGCTTACAGCTGTGTCACATTTAAGTAGCACACACCCATGATGACCACCCAGTAGTTTGTTTGATATCACGGGGCTATTGTGAGATGATTTATGCACTACGAAAAACTTCTGGAACAGAAAGTTTCTTATCATGCTATCATGTCATCTTATTATTGCAAAAGGCTGAATAGCTCTCAGCCTCTAAATTAAACAAAGAGGGTCAGTATGGTAACAGAAACATTGTTTAAACCTTTGCTGACAGCCCCATCCAACGTGCTGTAAAAGGCTCTCAACATAACTCCAAACCTTATTTACTGGCTCAAGTAGCATTTTTGACAGATAAAATTTGCCAGTTCTTACAGTATTTCAGCAAGCGTTTGAATCAGACAGGCCTCTTTTCTATCCATGACAGTAGAAATAGGTTTTTCCACTGTCTCGGTGCATAACTAAACCCCTTCCCTGTCTTACCCTGCTTTGCGTATTAGGGTATTGTCATGCCTCACTATACTTTACAGCGCTGTAAGTAAATACCTCCTAGAAATTTGTCTTCTCCCCCCATCTGTTTGTCTGAAATACCACGGCCATCACTCAACGTAAATGATGATGTTGAAAAAGCGCCATATGTTCAGACAGGCATATGGAAGCTGTTATTGCGTTGTTCCATAGGTACAGCAACTCAACCCATGTATACATCTGAACCCGTGTTCCCTTTATAATCTCTGTCATACCCTGGCACTCTTGACTTTAATAAAATGATGTGTTTACATATCGCTGAAGGCTGAGGGCTCCGTTTCTGCCGGCTCTTACAAATTCTTTTCTTCTTATTTTTTTTCCAGGCCGAACTTGAACGCATCCATGTTTCAGTCTTATCCCCAAGCTGCTTAGCACATCATGATTCCCCTCAAACTCCGCTCCATAACCACAAATTTAAATATTTGCGGCTGTGTAATTACCAGTGTGGTTGACAGGCTCTAACGGTTACTGTACTTTGAAATGTTTGACTCTTTTCACAGACAATTAAGGTTTGCCTTTGGATCTTTTGCTATTTAGGTTGGTAGGGCCGCGCTAAAGTGAATACCCCTCGGTTAGTGAGCTGTGATGTGCGGTGGGTAGGCTGTAATAAATGGATGGCTTGGCCCCATGAGCTGCGGCTCATGACAGAGGTTGACATGAACTCATAACTCACGCGGAGCACCTTGACTTGTCAGTGTGTGGGTAGCTCTCGGTACTGGAGCGGGGAAATAGTCACTTAATACACTGTACTTACTGAGTCCACTGCAGTTTAGGAGTCAGCACTGTGTACTGACAGAGCCAAATTTATGATAGTGAAGACTGAATTAGACTGAATGTGTGTTAAAGGTGGTTTATTTGAACTGCTCTCTAGTGCAGAGCCACTTTTAGCATCGGATCGTATATGTTATCTGCAAAAGAGCAGATATATAAACATAGAAAACTGTGCTAAAAGTAAAACTGCAAAACTGATTAAATTAAGATTATTCTCACAAAAATACAAATACAATCAAACGCAGCCAAACTTTGTTCAAAGCTGCACAACTTTATGTCAAATTCTATTGGAGAGTTTGTAAAGATACCAAATAGACCAACGTGCCAACGTGTTCAGAAAAGTGTCTACAGTGATGCAGAAGACATAGACCAGAATATTTCCATTACATTGAATGGTGCAGCACTAAAAAACACGGAGTCTTTCCCTCAGTGTAAACATCATAGGCTTCAGTAAAGAGCTGGAACAAACTGATGCAGAATATATGACACTGTCAGACAGTGTTGGATAAGCTCATTTTAATCTCATTTAGCAAGCAGTTTTAAGAAAATTCGTAGATGATTCTCTAAAGCCTTGAGCATACAGTATAAACTATGCTTTAACTACCCCTGTGTGTGTAATATTTTAGGCTCAGTTATAGCTGATTGACTGGGTATTCCTATTCAAACTCTGTTCTAAATCCCCAAGCCAAACTTTATGCATACCTGGCCCAAATCCCTCCAGTGTGATTTCACACTGAGCACTACATCACTGTGGTCGCTGCCCGGCTTCACCGTTTTTTTCTGGTGGTGTGAAAGTCAAAAATGTAGTGCTTTTTCACAACACCTCACCTTCATAAACAGCCAGTTTACAACTGTTTGGGGCAGCCGCTGACATGAGTACACACATGTCACACAGCGCCATTAAAATCCAGACCAGACCTACCACACACTTGGTAGGGGAGGCAGGGGCCAACCGTCTGCCAAACCTGGATTAAGTCCCGGATTTTAAGTTTGAATGACACCTTTATGCTTTCACTGTAAGTTTTTTCTTCAGTTTTTAAACTTACATCATGCAAGATTAATTCATTGTAACTTGTTGTATTTTGTTCTTAGTTTAGGGGAGTTTTTTGTCCTTCTCCACTAATTCATTTTTCAGACCGGCCATTGGAAGTTGTGATCCATAAACTTTCAGTCCTGATTGGTTAAGTGTCACCTGTGGTTACTGGCGGTAACAGCAAATGTGGCTTCCTACAGCTTTGTGAGAAATACAACAGAAGAGCAACTGGTGTATCAGTTTACAGTTCAGCCAAACAAACCCATGTCAGTCAATAATGAATCGAAGACTTTAATACAAACTCAGATACCCTGAGTTTCCTGTGCTTCACAATAAAAGCCCTGTGTTCCGCCAGTTGAATGCTTCAGTGTGACTAGCTGAAGTAGTAAATGTTAAGTTTGCGTTAGTGGTAACTTGCATTTGTGGTGACTGCATGAGAGTGAACGTTTTTTTTTTTACATGCATGCATCTTTTCCATGCACGAATTTCATGCGCATTTGAATGTATCAAGGAAATGGCTATTGCTGAAAGATAGTTTAGGACTTTAGAACATTTACAATGAAAATTGAATCTTGATGATATAATCAATCAATCAACAAAATGATCTTGTTTAAAGAAAGATCTCATCAGTATATTGGCATTCATTTTAGCCATAGCGTCCAGTAAATTACCTTTATTTGGTGTCTTATCAGTGACTTTCAGCTCTTCATCTCCATGTTTGTTTATTCTGCTTTAAAATATATCTGTCGCAACAGATGGCCAGTGTTGGTCACTGGACAATGTTGCTGTCGGTGTTTGCCATTCCATCTGCGTGGGCCTTTCTCTTGATCTTGTTCCTCCTCAGAAGAGCCTGTAATCTTAGTTGCATATTTATAACCCTAAATACAAACCAGATAAACATGAAAAACATTTAACCGGTCGGATGTTAAGATGTCAGGAGCATCTGTGATGCATCATGGGTACATCTCTGTCTCTCCTTAAATGGGAGGATAAACCTGTCAGCCACTTTGGAAAACTAACTGGCTGTTGAGTGAAAAGCACCTAAACATATACGTTTTGTTGCACTCATCGGGTCAGGGGCCTCAGTCTCTGCACTCGAAAGACATAGCTCATATAGGCCACACTTCTCTTTCAGTCAGAGCAGTGAACGCTTGTCACAACAGCTTGTTGTGATTTATTGAGAGAGTTGAACTCCTCACCCCTGATCCCATTCAGACCCAGCAGTATTTCCTTATGCACCTGGAACGGGCTCTTTACATGCCTGCCCAGGGGCTAAACTTTCATTTGGACCAGAAATACCTCACTCCTATATGAAAGGGGAAAGGGAAAGGAAAATTATATCTTTGGCTTGCGAGCAGCAGTGCATCTATTGATGATTCTGAGTGGGAATTGTTATGAAGGAGCTGTCCCTTTTCATTTTGGGGCTAAAACATGAAGGAGAGCAACACGCTGCCTAGAGGGGATGAAGATATGAAGAGACAGAGGAAAACATGACTTGTGTGATTTGTGGCTTCCACTCTCTCCCACTTTCTCTCTCACTGTGGGGTTATTGAATACTTTTTTGTTTAGCTGAAGCAGAGATTTTTCTGGTTCAATGTATGAAAGAGCCTGTGTTGTTGGCCATGTGTACCATCACAGAAGCCGCGCAGGATTCTGCAACGCCACAGAGCACTAATTTGAGTTTTTATACTCAAATTGGCTTTATTATATTTATACATCCAGACCATGTGATGTATTTGGCATCGTGGTTGGACAGTATAAGAGTTATTTCTTTAGAGTTAGGGTTTCTGGGTCAGTGTCTAAACAGATATGGGTTTTATTTGTAACTGAAACTTCCTTTCTCACTTTAAAACATTGTTTTTATGTGGATATGAGGCCAAATTGCAAAGAATATATGTAATTGAAATGGTCTTTTTGATGATGGCATTCTTCATAGTTATGGTTTTGGCTGTTTTATAAGACTCTTGAAATTAGTTATTTAACTGCAAGAGTCACTTGCAAATGAAAGAAAAAGAAAGCTATGTGAAAACTATTCTGTTACTACTGCTGCAAAAAAAAATCTGGATTCAACACAGACAGGCTCAGTTTTAATTAACTTGTGCTGAAATTACTGTAGTAGGTTTTGTAACTTCTGTTTTGCGTCACTGAAAGCCTGGAGCGAATGAGAGATTGTAATCAGAAAAACATGATTTTCTGTTTTTGTTGAGGTTGTTTCAGATTCTGTTGTTGGTGCAGATGTAAAATTTGGCCTTTGTTTTGTCACGATGCAGAGGGATTTGCAGGGGAAGCAGGATACTTTCTGGAAAACCGAGCCCATGGTTCTATCCGCAACAGACCCTGGTTAACAAGTTAATGAGTGTCGGAGGAAATACTGATTATGGCTGAAACGGGATTAACACAAGGGTAATTGAGAGAAAGAGACAAAAATAGGGTTATAGTAACAAAAACTATAAAACGGGACGAAAAGAAAAAAACAAGATTTTGACAGTGACATAGGGAGAGATCGCATGAGATAAGACAGCCAAAAACAGAGCCTGTGAGAATTTACAGGCCTCTATCCTGTGGATCTGCTCTTAGTTATAATCTAGACCCAAATCACAGATGATACGCAGGCCTCATTGGACATCTAGGAGATCTCTTGCAGATTACTCAAACTAAATAGGCACAAAATTGCACTCTAAGCCACATGTTTTAGATGGAAGCTCTGTGAGAAAACATCTGAGAAAAACTACGATGTGGAATGCTTTTTTTTTTCAAAAAGTGAGCAGGCGTCCGACTTCCCTTCGGTATCCTTTTTCTGAACTGAAACAGTTGAAAGGCTGAGCAGAGACTCGCAGCAGGATGTGGAGTTTGCAGGGGTACGTGTGTTTTCAGAGGAAGCGGCCTTGAGTAGTATGCAAACTGCAGAAATCCACTTTGGCAGGTATGGACGAGCAAAAGCACACATTTGAAAACAAACAAAAACAAAACAAAAAGAAACAGTCTTAAAGTTTCAGGACCCCTGTTGGCTGAATGAGCTGAATGACTTTGATCAAACCTCCAGTGCACGACATGTGTCTGTAGTTGATCTTAAGTATAAAACGGTTTGTTGCTTGCGTTGTCTGATAGAGGCCAATCACAATTTCCTGCTTCAGTTCAATTTGTAACTTTGAACAATTTAAAATAACTTTTTGGGGCCTTTTCTTTACAGTAATGGGTTTACCGCTGCAAAACTAGTTCTTTCGAATCAACAATTCATCTTTTTCAACTCTAAAGGTGAAATATTATCTAGTTAATCAGAAGCAAAAACAAACAATTAGAAAAAAAATACATTAATTTTTTTTAATATCAGAAATATGTTTTTCTGTTTCTCTATTCCCTTAAAGGAGCTATTTGTAAGTTTTACTATCACTACATAGCCAGCGTTAGCATTAACAGCTGTTTACTTACCACTTTACGAGTTCAGCATCAAACTTTATTCCTTTACTCACCAACAGCTGTCTCCAGAGGTGGAAAGCAACGCCAGCGTTAATTCTTGTCTCTATCACGTCTGTTCTTCTACTGCAGTTAGCACGCTAACACGCTAGCCCGGTCCTGTCTCATCATTTTCCAATAGCAGCTCACTGTAGCCTCCAATCTGGCCTGAAGACATAGCGCTGTTCAGAGGGCGTATTATAACCTCTTTCATCATAAAGACAATGATTGCCGAAGCTCTTGTCGATCACCAATCACCATCACGTTTGGCGGCAGAGAAAACTTTCAAATAGCCTTTAAAGCTTTAAACATCACTGCAATGGAACAACACACTAAACCAGACTCACAATAATGATAATAAAAAAGGAATAAGAATGATGATTCTATTTGGCAGAATTCATAACAATAACAACCTGTTATATTTCAATAGTAGATTTTTATGTGATCAAGAAAACTGCAGGAGAAAAAACTGTTCCTCTTTTGCTTTTGTATATTTCTTTACTGTGCATCAATATGACATGCAGAAAGAAAGACTTGAAATATTAACTAGAAATGTAAAGACAGTGGATCAGTGGTCGGAGCTGTGCAATATGGCTCCGTGTTGCCACAGTAGACACATCTGAACTGGATCTGACTGACATTACTGGTCATGCCGGCTCTTTTATGGTTTACATTAAAAAAAACCTGTTTTCAGCCAACCTGAGGTCAGGTGGGCAGGTATCCCTCCACCTCTCTTGAACTGCTTATAAAATCTCCTTTCACTTGCTTTTATAGTAAGAATATCCTCTGAGACCGGGTTATAAGTAAAATGAGACATTCAGTGGCAGGGACATTCAGAGCTGGCAGTGCTCCGGTTTACTTTGTCAGAACTGCTCACTTTTACAGAATTTTCTGACTTTGATCACTCTTTCATAACGACCACAGTGAATGAGCTGGTGTGTGTTCAAGCGCCATAATTTCTTGGCAGAGAGAGCAAAACTGAGCACTGCGCTGAGAGTGTAGAGACTATTGCAGCCTGACAGATGTAATCCCTAACACGGCTCCAAAGTGCTGTGTGCCACCACAAATTTTGAGTGAGGGTTTATTTAAAAAACAACCTCACACCACAGGCCTCTTACGTGCTCTGTTTCACATTTATTCTCAGCATAAATTCAAAAGCTGAAGTTGCTCAGCACGATCGCGAGAAACTCCAAGCAGACTCTTTAGCAGTTTCCACACTAATGATAAACACGGTGAAACATGATTCATATCTTTAAAAAGAAGAGCCAGAGCAAGACAGTCATTAAAATGTAGGGGTGTTTAACGATCCATCTTTTTAATTTTCACACGTGCAAATAAAACTACAGCAAATTATACTTTTTAGTTGCGATTTTACTCTTCATGTTTGCTTAGTAAGCTAAACACACCACCTCTCCCATCATCCCCGTCACATTCCCACTAATACCACGCAGAACAAATTGCAGCTATATGCTTTTTAAGAGAACATTAATCTTAAACATTTGTCTAGGGCTGTGACATTAGTCCTAGAAACGTTGAGCTACTTTAAGACAATAAATTAGAGATAAACAACAAGGTGTGAAAATTACAGATGAGGTGAAAGTGAAGGAAGCCATGACTCACGCTTCCTCTGCTACAATAAGAACTACTGTATGTCTAAAGTCTTCTGACGTAGGGTTTTTAAGAGACAAGCTGTTCATCTACATCCTCCAGACATTTGCATTTCCTAGACTCAGTTGTCTTGGTTTAACTTTGGGTAAAGACATTCAGAGATGAAAAAAAAAATTGTTGGAAAACCTGCGTGCCAAAGTGAGATACTGCTTCAAGGAGCCACGACTCAACTACTGTTTCGTGTAACAGACTTTACATGGGCACCATGTCAAGATACAGTCTATGTGTTCTCAGTACAGAGGTGTTTTTAGTCCTACACTGAGGGTCTTACAGGATGCTCTTATCCTCAGCTATCACAGTCTGGCATCTGACGACTTAACATTCCTGTGTTGTTTTGCATGCCTTATCCCTTTGTCTCTATTCCTGTTTTTCTTTCCATGTTGAATTTGCATCTGCTTGTCTCTGCGTCTCACTTCTCCCCTCCATCCGTCTCCTCCTCAGCAGCCTGCGCCTGTTTATGAAACAGTGATTGGTATCAATTTTACAATAAAGCGACGACGTCTTGAATCCAGCCTGTGTTTGAACTTTGCCTGAGAGAAATAGAAAGAGAAATGTTTTGGTGCCGGTCGAGATGTTAGCATTCTTTGGCTAGACTTAAGAAAGGCTCATTTCATGGGACGGAGGTGTCTCTCGTGCCTTCGGCTTGTTGTTTTGTGTCTTTCAAATTCACACAGCCACATCACAGCTGTCTTTTATCACGGCTTTCTACTATCACTGGTATCAAACTTTACACTCAAAATCATATGCTGGGGAGAATTTGAATGGATTCTTAGGATAAGTGGTCAAGATTATCTCCACTATCATAGCCATTTTAAAACTGCATCTTTTATTGTTTGAAATCACATCGTACATCATTATCCATCACATGGATTCCAAAAACATCAGTCGTATCTCAAATAAAGATTGCTATGCCTGAAAAAAAAATATGAATATATATATATATTCACAATGATTTCTACATTTTTTAATGTGGGCAACAATAGCATGTGTTCACATACTGTAAATAATTCTCATCCAGGTTTCTAGTATATTGTCGTAAGGTAAAAATGTGGTTTTGAAATGATCATTGACTTTGTCATAGTTTTGAAGGAACTTGTGACATCATCTTCAGAAACGAGGCCCATACAGTAGGTCATTAATGACCGAGCAGTAGAAGCACTAAAACAACATGTGGAGGTTTAGGTTGGCTCAGTCTGCGCTTTAACCCTTAGACTGGACCTCTCTGGTTCTACGTGAATCTGTGTATGTGTTTTATATCCATACAGTATGCACAGAAGTGGGCTAAATCTTATGCGGTTTTGTTTTGAAAGTGTACCATTTCTTTTTACAAGAAACAGCACAGAGGTGGGAGAACTAAGAGATGCAACAGATTGGAACTAAATTTTATATGTTGTAGGTGTTGGACTGGTTTGAACCAATGACAGTGGAAGATATTTTTTTTGCTTATGTGCAGACTAATTTAACCTATATATACATCTTGGTTTTGGCTACTCACATCCCATCCTATACCATTATATTAACGGTATCCTTATCCTGCAGGGACTTGGGATCAAATTGACAACATATATTCACAAGTAACATCATACTAAATTGATTCCAGGCAAAAACATTCATTTTTGAAAGTATTTTTTCCATGGCCCATCCAGTGGTAAAGAACCTTGGTGCCTGCTAGGATGAATATTATATTAACATTAAGAGACTCTTAGGTCTCAACACCACAAGTTGGCAGCATTACGTGAAGTATGAAAGTTTCACTTTAAAAAAATATACTCTTGCTTTCTAGTAATTGAATTGTGGTTAAGATCACTTTATATAAACACTCATTGCTTCTCTGATGTACCCCCATCTTGTCGCCTTCTAACGTTTTTAGCCGCGCTAGCAGGATTGCAATGTCGGTCTACTGGTTGGTCCACCACTTTAGATGGATTACCATGAAATTTGGTACAGCTATCCATGGCGCCCAGAGTTTGAATGCTGATGAACTTTGGTGATCCCCTGACTTTTCCACTAGCGCTGTGAGGTTGACATTCATGGTTTTGAGTGAAATTTCTTGAAAGCCATTGGATGGATTTCCATGAAATTTGGTAGAGCTATTCATATTCCCCTTAAGATTAACCAATTTTTCATCTAGACTTTTGCTAATTTTTGCTAATTACCAAAATTAGTAAAGGCGTGGTATTCAGCTGCAAGTGTTGCTGTGCCAGCACATCCTCATAGAGCTGCATGGCTGTAATCTTGCTTGTCTCTATAAAAGAAAATCTGCTGGACACCAAGCCTGTTTTTCCTCAGGAATGAAACAAGCCATAAAGAAAGCGTCCAAAAATACAGTCTGCTATGTACATTTTAGTTCATCCTACCTAAAATCATTAAAGAATAATGAAATAAAGACTGACAGACTCTGTTAAAATGCTACCACATATAATTATTCTTAAATAGCTTGACAGCATTTAATCAGATTGTCTCTGTTTCGAGACTGTTGCCAACAGTGTCTAGTTCTTTTCAAACAAATGACACATGACTGATAATATATTAGGTTTAAATCTAATACAGGGAGGAATTGAGTGTCTGTCAAAGACATAAAACAGCATGATTCAACCAGGGATAAGAAGAAGCGCGATGTAAGCAGAGCCTGCGTTTCCAGACATTCGATATGTGTGTTAATATAGAGCTGGCATTGTTTGAAAAACACCAGGGTGACTGTATGATCTTTATGCCAGTGGATAACCAATAATTTTCCTGTTATTTGTCTCTGACCTGACTGACATGTTTATGGATGGCTGCGTCTCCTTTACAGTTGAAGACACTGAGGTTTTGCCTGACTGTTAGCAGCTCGCTGAGCCAAAACAGTGATTTTCCAGTAAAATCTTTGGCTGGTTGGTACTTCCAATGTCCTAGAAATGTCAGAAGCTAAAATTCTGTCTTATTATTTAGTTTTGACTATAGCATATAGTTTGAACATCTTAGGTCTCTCTCTGCCTGTGTGCACTGTAAGGTATGCACCACTGATCTTCCTAAAACGACTGTAGTGTCAAACAGCTACACAAGAATAGAGAGCCTAACAAACCACAGCTATATTCTAACCAGTCTTCGGTGACATCAACAAGCTAAAACACTTCATGCTAAAGATTCAAGACAGCACCAGACACCACGTTGTCATCTCTTTCAATGAAAAGCTTAATTTAGTGCTCAGTGGTGGTGATAATGGGCTGCTGGAGCGAGCTCACTGTAGCAGGGAACATGTGTACATAAACAGCTAGAAAAGGCTATATGAGGCAGCATGGCCTCAGTGCTGCCTGTAGGGTTTGTTTATCCAACATGCTGTAATGTTATGAGAACTGCTGCTCGGGCCCTGGTTACAAGTTGTAATGTAAATATTGATGTGTATGGAAAAAGAATGTTGTTTAAGGCTTACCATATGTTCTAATAATTTGAGCCGCTGATTGTGGAGACTGGATGTCTTTTAAGGACGAATACCGCCGTGGTTCTCATCTTGTGGTCCTCTGTCTGAGTCGCAGGTGTGCAGAAAGCTTTTGTGTCAAATCAAGACAAATCTGTTTTAGGAAAGATACACATATCATTCATTTTCTTTCCAATTTACAGCTCCACTTTTTCCAACCTGTCCCTCACATTCAGCGCTTATATTGTCAAATTGAAACAATATGTTTCCCATGGCAAGGCAGTGATACAGTATGCATGCGTGGCAGCTAGGTATGGGAAAGGTTTCTCGCTATAGTAAGAGACATTTATACAAAACAAAGCAAGAATCATCAATTACAAGATGAGATACAAAAGTAGCATCTTTAAATAAATAAATACATTTTTGTGGGGGGAAAAAAATGTAGCCAGATTACATTCTTCTCAGGGACAAGGGGACATTTGTATTAAATGTAGAGTATCTGCAGAATGTTTGCGGTCAACATATTTCGTTGTTAACATTACGATATCCACCCCTGGCAACCAAAGCATCAATAATGATTTAACGTTTATGTTATGCTAACATAAAAGACTTGGTCAAGGTTTGGGGAAAGGCTGTGGTCTTGGCTAAATATTGGAAAATGTCACTGACTTGAAGCACAAGATTTTGACTTTTTAAAAATCTAATAAAGAGCCACAATCTTTCTCAAACCTTATGTGAACCCTGATTTCTGGTGTAAAAGTCATGCTTTATAGCCCCACACTCCCCTCCCCCCACTTCCTCCCTACATCTAATCTGGAATACAAGAACGTTCCACTTCCTCAACTGGAAAAATAATTTCCACTGAATATAATCAAGGCAGGAATTATGTTTTGTCCAAAATGTACTTGGCCAAGCAAATTAGTTCAAACACATATTTTGTAGCCGTTGGATTTATAAGTGGAGTCACAAGAAGGCTTTGAAGGCAAAGTTTTTTGACCAGTGTTTTTTGTGTTGTATTTTATTCATCGTTAGACTCTGTTGTAGACTTTTATAAAAGCTGCCACATCATAGGAATGTTCAGTAACCATATAAAAACTGTAAGTTTTTATAACCATGACATGATCTAATCTGTGACCCTCCAACCCAGTGGTCCCACGTATGGATGCTGCTGCATGTAGGGAGAGGGCCGTGAATGAGAGCTTTCACTTGTGTCTCTGGTCTTTATCTCTGCCATCTCCCCTCTCTCAGCGCTGCTGGAAAGGCATACAGTGAGCATATTGTGCATTGGTGTGCACATTTTTGGCCCATTTTACAGATTTAAAATGTATGAAATTGGCCTAAATAAATAATCTGTGGAAATATATGTCAGATGTCACAGGTGTCACTCCAGAAGCGTTCTTCTTAAACTGTGGGTTGGGCTCGAACATGCGGCTGCAGCCTAAGTGAATGTGAGTGCTGTTGCTTCTTATAGAGAACCACACTGCCACACTAAAGCGACACGTTTTGGGCCTTAAAGTGGGAAACTGCAATATCCTGAGGATCAAAACGATTAGAATGAAATTATTGAAGCGATTTATAGAAATGATTCTCATAATTTCAAAGAGTTTAGAGCCCGGGTACAAAAAAGTGTTTTCATTTTGATTTGCCGTGAGACAACCAATAACCAGAAAAACTGATTGTGATTCTGTGAGTCAACATGTTTAACAAAGCCATGCAATGGAAACATCTGTGAAACCAGTGTGGCAGAACCAAACTTAATACAGTGCAGGAGGATGCCATAATGTTCATGTGTTAGCTCCACAACATCAGCATTTTTACAGTTATCATGTGTGCTTTGTTTTGAAGAAAATATGGAACTATTCAAGTAGAAAAGTAAATGTGGAAGTAATTTAACTGTGTAGTGAGTCACTGTGTGAGTCCCAAAGCTCTGAAAATGCCCTCTTTTACCCCAGAGTTTACATTAGTTCCAAAAAGGGGGGGGGGGGGGATTGGGACACACAAATAGTGTGCAAATCATTTCAAATTAACAAACTCTATTATTATTACAATTGATAGGGACACTTCCTCTTCTTCTCTGTAGCTGCACATGCAGTCTGTTCTTTTTTTCCTTCCTGTCTCACACAAACTAAGAATGATACATTGCTTGGTACCAATTATTAGCAGTTGTCACAAATCACCTGGCACACAGTATTTAAGCCTCACTGTTATGTCAGTTGCCAAAGACCACATCATACATGAGGCCCAGTTTCAGGGACATGCAGACCTTCCGAAACATTGCTTACTGTTCCTGCACTTTCTACGTCTTTTCAGGGCATCAATCATTCTGAATCAAAGATGTCTGAATTTAGTTTTTTGCTCTTTTTTTCCATGTATGAAACATGTTCTTGTTAAGGTGGAACACTGCCCATTAAAATGGTGCTCATTGAGATGCTTGCAATGTTGTATTTGCCTTAAATTCATCCCTCTTCTTTGTTAAGCAAATTTCCATTTAATAAAATGATCAAAGAAATAGGACCTTTTAAAAAGTTTTTGTGCTGTGCCACAAGATTTAAATATCTTTATCAGTCACAAGAATATTAGCATTACTTTTATTCAATTCTTCAAACACACACTCAGTCCCCAAGAGCACACTGGAGCCCTTGGGGATATGTTAGAATTGATGCTTTACCTCCTATTAGAATTAGCACATACGTACGTATTTGTGTGTGTGTGTGTGTGTGTGTGTGTATGCGTGCTGCGTTTGCATGTGTGTGTGCATGTGTGTGTGCATGTGTCAGTGTGCGTAGTTGTGTGTCCCTTTGAAGTTTTCGAAGTCCGCCCACCCTTCTGTGGCCCTGCATTGTGCTGAACAGCTCCATTTGTCCCACCTTAATCCCCTGACGTAAACTCACATAAATCACGCTGAGTTGTTTCTAAACGTGAGCAGGCTGGAAAACTCTGTCTCTGTCTCTCTGCCTCGCTCTCCTTTCCAACCCCCATGGAGAGTTTAAGGGCTGCTGGCTTCTCGTTCAGCTGACCACCTGTATTGATAAAGATTACTGCTTAAAATAGAAATAAAGGCATGTCTCTTTTGCATATAACTGTGGACATTCTCTCACGGGAGCTCTTAGATTATTTAGAGAACCTAAATTGGATAAAAGCACCCAAACTCAGATAAAAGGTAAAACATATTTTTCTATGTAAACACAATACAAGGTTAAATATCCACCAAGCTTGATAGTTGTGGGACATCGATCCTCTCAGTGTGGCTAAGCAGATGAAATTCACTTGAATATACCAAGAATATTAACTTTAGAAAAAGTTAATAAATGTTGACATTGCCCTTTGCAGTAGCAACCCCTTGGTACTTTTCCATTGCAGGTACATACAGGCACATCATTTTAGCCAACACTTATTAGTTCTAGAGATGGAGTAGCATCATGGCACCCATAGTGCATGTAGGCCAACCTCTCTCTATCGATGGCTCTGGGCCAGATTAAAGTGCCGGGGCTCATTGTTTACACAGCTCCGTGGTGCCACGGCTGAGCAGGCCCAAACAATGGTCCCCTGCTCCCTTTTGTCAGAGTGAGGGGAAGAATGGAGACCTCTTGACATGGCAACCTGAAGCCTCAATGCCCCCACTTCACCTAGCTGAGAGGGTCAGAGCAAGAAAGAGAGGAAAAGAGAGAAAAGGGGAAGTTAGAGATAAGGATGAGGGAGAATAGAGAGATGAAAATGGAAGGGGAGGAAGGAGGTACGATATGGGGTGGGGTCGGGGGTGAATAAAGATTAATCCATACAAAGAGAGGAGAAGAGGAAAGAAGAAGCATGATGATGTATATGTGTTAAAATTGTCCTGTGAAGTTAAAGAAATAGATGTTTTAGGAAATAAGCTTATTCACCTTCTTGCCAAGACTTACACAAGAAGATTGAAGCAACTCATGTGAAATAGAGTGCTAAAGCTATGAGGAGATTAGCTTAGCTTTTAGCATAAAAACAGTTAGCCTGGCTCCGACCAAAATTACACTTACAAACAACCCTAAATCTCAATTAACATGTTGTATCTTGTTGAAAATTGTATGTTCAAAGAGAGATACATGCTGTAACTACTTCTGGACAATTAGCAGGGCTTATGCTAAGCTAGGCTAACCAGTAACAGCCAGCACACCAGTATTTCAAACATAGCAAGAAAACAACATGAACCATATGAAATTATTCCCCTTGCCTTAGCTCAGTATGTGTTTCAGAGTGTGTGTCATTGTGAGCTAGTGCTACAGCTGTTCTGTGGGCTCCATCACTTTTATGTATTTCTGTATTAAAATCATACATACAGAAACTTGGTTATACTTTTCTTATTGTCTCTTATGACACAATGCAGTTAGAGTCACGGTAAATGTCTTGTTTCCATCTGCTTGCAATAAAACTCGTCATTAGCATTCAAAAGTGGAGGTCATCACTTCTCTTTTTGTTTTGGTTGCAGGTCACTTTCTCGGCAACAATACAGTCATTGATGTGCTCCGTCGCCAGGGATACGAGGTGGAGCACACCCCTGCTGGGCAGCCCATAAACAGGTAAATTTACTGCTAAAACACACTCACACTCATACACACACACACACACACACACACACACACACACACACACACACACACACACACACACACACACACACACATCTAGTGATATGTATTTGACACAGTGGATTTTGTGATTTATTGTGGAAATACATTGTGCAAATGTAACTAATCCCTTAATATTATATGAGCCTCTAATTTTACAAAATTGTAACACTCAACTTGTTTTTTTCTGATCATAAAATTAGTAAAAAAAAAGAAAAAGAAATCCAACTCACCAAATTTCTTCTTTGACTGATTTCCCAAAAATCTATGTTGACACGTACCGTGTCAGGTAAAGTATTTCACAGTCAAAGATAAAGGAGTCATTTTGGTCAGGACTTTACTCTTGTTTCAGAAAGTTTTATGAGCTGGTTTGAGAATATTTCATTTTTAGGTCAGAAGCAGAAGGAATATTAGAGACATGAGAAGACCGAGGAGACTGAGAAAGAAAGGAGCAGAGAAACTGAGAAATACAGAGATGACGGATGGAGAACAAGGAAGAAAAGCTTATGTTTCTCCATAGTTGTTGCACATCACGGTTTCTTCTGAAAACACAAGTCTGTTAAAGTCAAAAGCCCATATTTTATCACTTAAATGGGTGTAAGGTTTCATGTCCTGGCCACATTTTACAGTGCAACTGCTGCCTCACGGCCCTGACAGGAGTATATATTTCTCTCAACTTCTTCACTGACTGGATTTCAAATGGGAAATCATTTTCCAAGTAAGCGCAACTCCTTAGTTGGTCTGTGTTCATTTGCAGACCCAAAACAGATGTTTAAGTTCTGCCTCAGCCCCTGTGAGAAATGTGTTGTCTGCAAATAATAACTCACTCTCCCCAAATGTCCCTAAAGAGGAGTATTTGTCTCATCGTCTCATTTTGAAGTTGGTCATAGTTTTATTAATTTAGCCGCTCCATTGACACTGGGGAGTTA
Organism: Seriola dumerili; assembly: GCF_002260705.1. Taxonomy (NCBI): domain Eukaryota; kingdom Metazoa; phylum Chordata; class Actinopteri; order Carangiformes; family Carangidae; genus Seriola; species Seriola dumerili. The sequence continues at coordinate 882,107 of NW_019176070.1, forward strand.
ATTATTTTGTTTCTATACTGGCAATGAACCACTAATCTGCTAATCACATAAGAGGCTCATTTTAGTGTGGAAGCTGGTGATCACAGAAAAGAAAATAAATAGCCAGGCCCGGGCCACTATTGTTATTCTTACGGCATGTCTACACAGAAAGTGTTTCAGCTGTGGTTTTATAGTCAGAAACTTCTATTTGAATCAATCCAACTGTCTACACAGGCTGCTTAACAGCTTGAGTTTTACTCATGCTACACGCCCATAAATGTATTTTTACACTTCAAGTCTATTTTTTTTTTTTTACCACACTGATTTTGTATTGGACTCTGAGCACATCCAAAACACAGGTGACCTACACTCATTACTCTGCCTGAACACCTCCTGACGTGCTGCTGCTCTGCTAACGCACGGCCCACACTGCACCTTCTGTGTAGACACTGTGTTCTAGGAATAAAAAGCTTGTTTTTAACCATTACCTCCATTAGTTTTAAGCTTTCAACTGTTCTACTGACTTGTCATTAGCTTAATACTGATAACAACTGAGAGACACTGCATAATTTTGTCTAATAGCTTTATTCAGTGTAGTTAAAGATCTAGATAGAGGTATAGAGGCTTCAGTCCAATCTTCTGAAAGCTATTTTTTAAGACATAAACTGTGACTGGCTGGTATGAAATATCAATCCATCCGAAAGCATTAATAATAATTTTAAATAATATTTTAAAATTAATATTAGATTAAAGTTGCTTTGTGCAATTTTTAGTTTGTTCAGGCAATATTCCATGAAAAGTATCTTTTACATTGTATGACACATTTTACCCAACACCCTCAACCTACTGAACAGTGTCTCTCAAACCTTTATTATGAATCAAGCTTGATCTGACTATATGTTGGAGTCCTTCACCAGTACTGTACAGAAATTATGATAACAATTATAAATACAAGGTCACACATACACAACTAAATAAACATCACCTAGCAGAAGTTTATTTTCCTCTTGTAAAATTAATATAATGCTACATCACCTTGTCATCAGCCACTATAAGGTGCAGCATTTCCAAACAGGGATCTCTTGTTTCGATTGTATCAACAACTACAAAAAAAAAAACAAAACAAAAGAAAAAAGCATTCATTGATGTCTCTCATTCTTTGGCATTTTCTCGTCTTCTGCTATTTAAGAAAAACCAAATAGATTGTACTGCAGATAAATCTGACAAAATCCCCACCGGCCACCGGTGAAGAGTTGTTGAAAAGGCCGACCCAGGCAGGACTCATACCTCCTGCTGTGAAGCATGTAGTGCAGTCTACCATGGAGCGCTGTGCGGGTGGCTATCTCAGTGCAGATCAGTGTTCTTGCTCTGTGTGTGAGGGAATGAATGAGTGAATCGACTTTCACACACAAACCCGGTGTTTGATGTGGGATTACGAGCCTGAGATGAGCACGCATTTGACCCACTCTTACCCGGCTGCTGCCGTGGGTTAATGCCTGGAATTCCACATTCACACAAAACCTGGGTCTGCAGCTTTAGGACCAGTACTAAACTTATTATGCCAAATCTTGTTTTAATATATCTGCAGTAAATATATTCTGTGGAGCTGCAGGTGTTTTTATGATCAGTGTGGGTTTAGGTCAGTCTGTTGGTCTGAAAGGGTATGTGGGTTTGTGCATGTATGTGTGTGTGTCCTCATGCACGGTGATTGTAAAAGATAGTTACTGGCCTCATTAGAGATGGCCAGCAGCTCATCAGAAGCGCAAGTGTTTTCAATCAAACAGATGAGTTTTGGTTTTGCTCTTATACTTCCCATTCTGGACCTTTAATTTGTTTTTCCAGAAAATCTTGGATATGTTCTCTATTAGACTGAATATTGGTCCTTGGAACATCCACAGCATCCTGTTCATAGCAAGAATCCCTCCTCTCCTCTCCTCTCCTCTCCTCTCCTCTAGAAATACTCTAAAGACTATTTGGATTCACAATAGTTACAATGAAAAAAAGAAACCAAAGCTCGTAGCAAAAAAATAAAATAAAATCAAAACATCCATTGAAACCACTCCTGTTGCGTAATCCATTTCTCTTACATTTATCCATTTGTGAAAGATGCATTTTTGGTTGAGGATTCCTTTAACAGCTCTTCAGGTGGGATACAGAATGAAAATCCTCATCGTGAGGTAGGGTGGTTAGTCTTTTGGTGCATATTTCACCCCACTGACAAGGACACACAACAATGAAACAGAGGAAAATAAGTATTAATATTTGCTCTTATAGCTGTAGCGAATGGCAAGGTTGAGGCACTATATAAAAAAACAAATGCTCCTTTTTCAATGCAAAGAAGAAAAATCTGAAATCCACAGTCTACACTGAACTCACAAGTCTGCTGGAAGCCTTATTTCTATAGATTCAAGAAAACTCATTTTAAGGAATCTCTGGCCCTCAGTGTCATTTTTAGCCCAGGATTCAGATAATATTGTGTCAGAAAGAGAGATCTGATTACAGATATGTTGATATTAAGGATGATATTAACATTTGAACAGCATATGCTGTGACAAAAGGCCTCTTCTCCTTTATTTCAAAAGTATCTAATGTTTCTGTGATGTTTATTGTCTAGGAGATCATCATCTAGACCAGAGTCTGAGGACCACTATGATGAGTCCCCTCTCCTGGAGCCTTTCCTCCATGAGCTCCCCCACAAAGAGGAGGATCAGGGGCGTCCCCTGGAGGAGGATCTGTTACCCCACATGTTCCTGCCGCCAGATAGTCTGGAGCTGCTGGAAAAAGCGGAGAGGAAAATGCTGAAGAAGAAGAGGAGGAACAAGCAGAAGAAGCAGCGGCACCGACATTTTAACGACCTCTGGGTTCGCATCGAGGAGAGGTAAGAGGACAGGTCCATGGGGTCATGTTTCTCTGTGTATTTGTCATCAACGACCTTTGTTTTGATAAAGTGATGAGGAAAAATGTAGAAAAGATGAGATGAAAGAGCAGAGGTGAAGTCAAAAAGAAAGAGAAGAGTGTAATGGTGAAAGGGAAGAGAGATAGAGAGGATGTGAGAACAGAGAGGAAATTGGAACGTGTCATGCAGTCTTGTCTTTAGAATAAAACCGGTGCTGTGCCGCAGGCTCAGACAGCCACCATATCACATCACCATACTCTTCATGCAGTCTACACACACACACACACACACACACACACACACACACACACACACACACACACACACACACACACACACACATATACACACACACACCCTGCAGGATGGTATAAGTCCAAACTAGTTTCTAGCTGGTGTAAGTGTCTTGCATGTGAAAATAGCAGCCTGGGAATTCCTACTAAGTATCCGGTTTTGGTCTCACAGTAGCTCCAGGCAGGGACTAGTAGGACAGCAAAACAAGCTCACCTTTCAGACAAAAAGAAGACCTCTGCACAAGGTGTGATCTGCTGTGTTGAATCCCCTCCTGCCATGTTGTTAATTTTTTTTCAAAATTTTACATTTTCATTGACATGAGTTTACATCTGGGCATGAAACAAAAAACTTAATTTGACCCTCCATCCATCCGCCCATCCATCCATCCATACATACATCATCTACATACTCTTATTCTGTTCAGTTTGAGTTATAGGCTATTTCAGCATGCAATGGCGAGAGGCCTAATCTACCCAAGGGCCAACACATATGGAAAAACAATCATCTTCATTCACACCTATGGGCAAATTAGAGTTTCCATTTCACCCAACTCACACATCTTTTGACTGTGGGAGGAAACACGAGGAGCACGTGAGGGAAACCCACGCAAACAGAAGGAGAACATGCAAGCTTCACATAAACAGGCCCCAAGGAGAAGACGACGCCCTCACAGACTGATAATTATAAATGTATATATTACAGCTCAAACAACTTCAGCTAAGCTAACGTCACACCTCATTGTCTCATTCATTGTTGAGGGACATTAAATTAAGGGCACATTCATCAGCCTGAAAGTCACGGTGACTATGTTAACTTTAAATAATTATCTGGGTTTGAATCACCTGAGACGGCTCATATTAATCAGGTAGAAACTTTTACATATTTTCTCTATAATCACGTGCTCTGTAGCTGTATGTTCCTAAAGCTGCTAAGTAATACATGGAAAAAGTTTTAGTTTTTTAGTTAGAGATGAATCAAATTAATCTGTGTGACTTCTCATTTCTGTTTCTTTTGTCTTTCTCCTGAAGGAGCATGTGTTTGCATTTCGAGCCCCCCAGACTCCTTGTATTTGCTTAATTTGTGCAGAACATAGCGCTTGTTTACTATGGCTAATATTAACATTATCCAGATGGAGTTTTGAACTGTTGACACAGGAACATAAACTCTGGCTATTTCAAAGCCACGGCTACTGTTAGACATGTCATTTCAGCTCAGTATTTGAAATCTGAGGTTACCATTCCAAATGGTCTGAAATTAACCGTGCCTCCCACGTGGCGCGGTTTGATTCCCTGCTGCTCTTTCTCTTATCTTTCCTTCTTTACACAGAACGCATTAGATTCTCTTTATACTAGATTAAAGCTTAGTAGTTAGCACTGCCATCTCGCAGTAACGAGCGCCGGGGTTTGACACTTCATTCTGGGAGGAGTGTTCATGTTTGCAAGGGTTTCCTTGGGGTCCAGTGTTTTCCTCCACCAGTCCACAGACATGGAGGTCAGAACTAGAGACTTCAAAGTGTTTTTTTTTTGCAGTAGCCTGTAGCCTATGTATTAGCCTGATAGACCAGCGGGTAGAGTCTGTCCAGGCGACTTGCACTTATGTATCCTATTAGCAGGTGAGTGCGGTTTATGAGCTCAACCTTCTCCAGCGTCTTATAAGTTGTTGGCAGCTGATCAGTTCTGATACAGTGAATGATCCATGACCCTGAAGCCCACTGGGTGTGGACAGAGCGCTTTGGAAATAAACAGGAGCAAATAAACGAAAAAGAAAAAGAAACTAAAGTCTGGTGTTGCACACTTTTTATTTTCATATAGTCTAAAATTATACTAGTGATTTCTAAATCGTGATAATAAATTGCTCCAGTCTTTGAGTAATGGATTGGGTTTGGAAATCATCAGAAATAACTGGAGCTAAGCAGCAGGTACAGGTTTGAAAAATTGCACAAGTGCAGGACTCTGCCCTTAAGCATGTAGTGATTTTTAGCCCTGTATGAACATGCATTTTTTTATGTACAGTGTGGACTACTCCAAATTAGTGACGGAAATAAAAATCCAACCATGTAGCGTCTGTTCTTCACGGGAACAGAGGAGGTTTGTGAGCGTTTGTGTACATTATGTCTGCAGAAATGTTTTCTCTCTTTCTGAGAGAGCCTGTATTTTCCAGCGGAGAGGAAACAGACTGTTTGTGTACACATGTTGCAAAGTGTACACGGTGCACGTCTTTGTATATTTTAATGTCTGAAAAGGTGGCCGAGTGAGAAAGAGAGAGGGGGGTCCAAGGAACAGAAGCAACTACAGCGCCACAGTTCTCTGTTGTGTTTGATGCGTGGCCACAGAGCGATGTGTCACACTCAGTTTCCTTAGGCCTCTCCAGGCCCACAAACCTAAATAAACTTGCTTCATAAACTAAAAATTAACCTGAGGCTTTCTCTGAAACTTTAGAGCTTGTCACTGGTATCTCTGTGTTATGTGCTGGTTCGCTCATTTATCACTGGCTCTGAGTGTTTTAGCAATCGTGTTTTAACTGGCACTGAACTCTGCAAGCTTTTCCAGCTTCTCCAGCTTAGGAGATTGCAGTGGGCCATCCTCACTGAAGATCATTTGTCCACAATGATCCCCCTAAGCATTCTCTCAATTGTCTGCAGACAGACATAGTCAGGATGAGGAATAATAATGGAAATTTAGGGCTGTTTCTGTTCTGAAATTATGAAAGGCTTGTTTTCATTTTTCTTAACAATGCTTGTCAAAATATCTTTTCCAATAAAACATATCCCATAAAATGGAAACACTGTCTTGCAGTCACTTTTCTTTAATGTTGTGTGTTGTAACGCTGTGTCAAATTGCTGTTGCAGCCCACTGGTATCTGGAGATCCTGACTTCAGGAACTTGTGTGTTTGTTTTGCCTGGCCTCGTCCCAGTCTAAACCACACCAGCACCGCAGGCTCGGCATCAAACAGGAGAGCAGAAATGATTTAATTGCCAGACTTGAAAAGGACAGATAAAGAGAGAAATAGAGACAGCCAGAAAATGGGCAGGCAGAATATGTAATATGAAGAGAAGAAGAAAAATAAAGAAAGCAAAAACAGGCAGGCGGTTGGTTTATAGCCATGGGCTGATCAATGAGTTGCACGCTCAGGGGTTTAAAGTCTCTACTGATTGGTCGGTGCTGTGGATTCCTCTGTCCAGAAATGTTCCTTTTTAGCTTTCATCATCATTAATATTTCCATTGTTTACTTTGTGCAGTCTGCATATTTTCTCAGGCAGTTGTGGACAATATAGGAATGTAGAGAGGCCTGTTCCGCTGCAGCTACTACAACAGGGTTTTCCCTTCAATCCCAAAGAGCAGCACAGTGGCTCAGCAGTGCAGAGGTAGTGCTGCATATTTTAAAAAGAAAAGTGAAGGAAGTTAGTCTGGAAATAAGACGGCTGCTGTAACTCCAGAATATGGGCAGGTTTTTGAGTAATTACACAGAGCCAGATTGTACTTTCCCCACCCATTTTTGAAACATTAAATTACAAACTGGGCGCTAATGTTTGCAATAAAATTACAATCAATGTAGTGTAATGCTCAAAATTACATCAAATGGCTCATGATAGCTTCAAGCCCCTGAAAACTTTGTTTTCGAAGTCTTTTCCTCTCAGAATGTTGGCAGAGAATTGTGTGTTCATTATTTACAGTAAGAAGCTGATGTAGAAAACAGGTCTGTGGGGGCCTTTAAAAGATAAATGTGAATAAAGACTAATTTTTCTTCTTTACTCTCTTGTCTTCTCTCCACAGCACTATGGTCCAGTCCCCGCCTCCCCCGCTGGTTCGCATTATCAATGGTTACATCACAGTGCAGCCACCTGACAGAGTCCACAGCCACTACAACCACCACCACCACTTACCGTCAGCATCACCCACCTCCTCCTCGCCCTCATCGTCTTTGCTTGTCTTCCTCTGCACATTGCTCACAGCGATCCCACAGACCTGGAGTGTGTTCCTTTAGTAGATTTTTTTTTTTTTTTTTTTTTGGACTCTGAAAACAGTCAACCTTCTTGAGTAAAAACTCTCACTTACAGGGTTTCATGTATCAGCTCATGAGAGCTAGAGGAGGCTGCAAAGAGTTCAGTGACTCTCTCACTGTTCATGAAAAAGCATGGAGAAAGGATATGAAATCTACTCTAGCTGTCAGGTAACAGTACACTCCACGGATGTTAGGTCAGATAAAGTCTGTGAATGGTAAATCATGTCAATAAAGCATGTCTCTTACAAATTGAGGCCTTGATGAGCATGTAAGTTCATACACTGCAAGGTTTGTTAGACCATAAAGGGTTCATAAGGTTTCGGTTATTTTACATACGCAGCAGGAGTGAGTGCACGGAACGCAGCATGGAAGAAAAGTGAAAGATCTCAAGCAGGAAGTATTATCAGACATCTAACGGACATTATATAACATATCAGCTCCCTTATGGATTACAGTGTTACAGTAGACACTCATCATTCATCATTCAGGGCCTCTGAGAGAAAAAGCCCTCGCTCAAGTGACTGTTCCGTGAAAGGACACGAGGACGTCATTAAAAGCATTGCTGAATATCAAATACCTTCAATGAGCAGAACTGGAACCATATGTCCTTTGTGTATATGTGTGTGTGTGTGTGTGTGTGTGTGTGTGTGTGTGTGTGTGGTTGGGTGTTCGTGAATGAGGAAGAGAGAGAGAGAGAGAGAGAGAGAGACAAAGTCTATCAGCTCTTAACCCCCCTGGCCTTACAAACAGGTGTTCCTCTTCGAAACTTAATATATTCTTCCATTTTAGAAGAATGTTGCATAAAAGGGGGAAAATTGTACATATTGTTTCTAAATATTATAGATGTATTTTAGAATTATAAAAAAAATGAAAATTATCAAAAGTTTTGTTGTTGTTTATATAAATATATAAATAGATATGCAGTATATTTTTTGAAAAGAAATCAGGAACTAACCACCATAGCCCACATCATGTGTCTCACTGAAATAAACTTTTTGGAAGGGACAGGTGATTGTATTGTACTATACTGTATGTATCAGTGTTATCACTCGCTTTGCTGTATGTGTTTGCTGAAAGGATTCATGTTAATATGTGTGTATTATTTTACATAGAGACCATTTGATTAATTTATTTAACTACTATAGATTTGCTGTAGACCATATGAAATATTCCGTTTTTTTTTTTTTTTATGTTTTTTGTCACCATGATGTCCAAATGTCTTATTTCAAATGTTTTCAAGTATAATTTCAAATACATATGAAGGTAATAATACTTCTGTTTTAAATACACAAAGCTGTCTACACAGATAGACCACATGCAGCATTGTGCTTTAGGCCTTTCACATTTCACGTATGGCATGAAATAACTGTAATAGTATTACCATGACAACAATAAAATATTTATCTAGATCTAAATCTGATCTGAACGCTCATGCTTGGCTGCAAAGTAAAGAGAGATTTGCATTAGCATAAACTGGTTTCATTGAAAATGTGTTTTGGAGAATGCACTGCTTAAGGACGACTGACTTAATATGGGCGTGAAGGTGGATTCTGCTGTGTTTTCCCAATTTTGAGATGCTGTCTGTATGAGGGTCCACATCTAGTTCCAGGACTTTTATTGTTTCAGTTTTGTATTATATTTTCCATGTTCATAGATTAAATATTCATTTAAGTTACTCCTATTTATTAACTTGCCAGTAAAGACTGTTTGGCTAGTGGTTCAGCTTCAGCACATACAATGTAGATAAAGGCTATTCTGCTGAGTATCTGCTCTTTGCTTAGATGAGGACAGGATTCAAGGCCATTTTCAAGGACCATTAGTTCAGAGGATGGTGTGGAAAAGACTCTGATGCAACAACCCTGTGTCTGAGAAATTACATTTCTATATAGCTAAACTCCAACAGCAAATATAATTTGTAGGCAAATGTACTCGCTGGCTGGATTAAGTTCAGGGGCAATGTTTTTTTTTTGTTTTTTTTAATTGAATGAGGTTTAGGCAACAAAAGCACTTTGGTTAAGGTTAGGGAAAGATCATGGTTTTGGTTCGATATAAATAAAAATGTTGTGTCTGTGGACTTTCTCCGTATTAAATCAGCCTGAGATCTTTCCCTAACCTTAACCAAATGCTGTGAGTGAACTAAACATAACCATAAAAAGTTAAATAATGCTGTTGTCACTAGTGGATGTTGTACTGCAAGATCAGATATTTTGAAAACAAATATTTTGTCTGGGAATATTTGAATACTACGTTCAGCATTAACTTACAGTATATCCAATTTTTTTAGGGATAGGTGTACAATTGTTGTTGTGTAGAAGATGGAAGTGGAATTCAGACCTATTGGATAACAGACACAAGCGTGAGGATTGCCAGACCATATATTAAAAACAGAAAAACAAGAATACACTTATAACTTTGAATTACATGGTATCAAGCTTAAACAGTGCATGCTCATGTTCCTCTGACTTATAAAGCATTACAGCAGGAAACATGACAAATTATGTGTTGAAAGTATAAATCTAATACGCCTCTATGTGAAGCAGTCATTATATCACCGCCTCTAGGATAGGGCCACATTATTTCTATTCCCCCAGAACTGAGGCAGCAGAGCCGTGGTTCGCCTGTGCCTAATGTCATGCCATTGCATATTCCATATTTCCGTCCGTACTGCAGTTCTGTGTTTAGATATGCAAATCTTCATTGGCCATTTTGTTTGTCCGATATACACAAAACCACAAGGACATTTCAGCATATTGACCACGTGTTTGCTGCTGCAGTTTACTACTGAGCAGCCCATGGCATTTAGAGGAAGGTGCTTATCGAACCAGCTGGGGCCAGCCATGGTAGTTTAACTTGAGGTCACACAGCTGAGTGCTTACTGTCACCGGAGGATTCAAATGTAGCTTAAAGGTACGTTAGGGCAACAGAATGTTGTCACATCCTGACATCCACTGTAGGCCCTAATGATAGGTCAAACCATCATTTAACACAAATATGGGCTTCAATAGGAATACTCACCCAACTTCTGATAGACTTCACTGTGTATCGATAGCTGTATGATATGACACCGCACAGCAATTTCAAGTTTTGATACTTAGCTGTATTCGATGAACAAATAATCAAAGAAATTGGGAAGGGAAATATGATCAACAGCTCAGTTTTGGTCCAGAGACCTCAAAGCAGGATAGTCTGCTCATGCTTACCTTAAATTTTTTTTTACAGTAATATTTCTTGATTTCTTTGTAGAAAAGTGTAAATTGTTTTATTGTTTGTTTTACCTCAGTGTAATTTTTGATATCACCCAAAAGAAGAACATTCAAATCCTATAAATAGAGGCTTTAAACTGTTAGCTTAACTACAGGTAATTGCAACACATAAGAAATACACTTCTAGCTATAAAACATGAAAAGATGTAGATTATTCTGCAGCACAAATGTTTGGACTTGATGTTCTGAGAGCCACTCTAGTTCATGTGTGCTCAGGCGTATCTCTAGTTGCTCCAGTATATGTTTAGATCATATGATTAATGCACACATCACATAAAGACACTTTAAGGTTAGAAGTTGTTGACACAAGTCAGTAGTTTGGTATCATGATAGCATTACCATGATTGTGCGTTTCTGGCTGTCTTCAACAAAAGTGTGGGTGGGCACACACACACACACATGCTGCCCTCCTGCCCTGACCTTGGGCTCATGGCATGTTTATGTGAGGTTAATGTGCTGTGATAAGGCTGCTATTAGAAGCTGTTTGATGTGTGCATGTGGTCTGCCACAAACAAGGCAGCTGCTCTGCAAGCGTCCGACGTTCCTGCAGGAAACAAACAGGAAACCATTGCTAACGGATTCTTCAGATGTACGGGAAATGAGGGTTAATTGATTTGTTATGTCAACAGGAAAAGAAAGCTAATTGACTTGTTAGTTTGTGCTTTGATTTAGGAGTGGCTGTGTGCTAGGAGAGGTCACTGAGGGCTGTGCATAACTGATGTGCACGAGCAATGTCAGGACAGGAAACACAAAAGATTTATAGGTATAAATAAGCGATTCAATACACAAAGCATAAAATAAAATTGAATTATTTCCCTCAAAATCCTGGATTTTTCTCTCCACTAAAAGAGGGAGCAGTTACAATGTAAAACCAATAGCTGCACGCCGAGTCCAGGCAATTTCTTTGGTAAAAGGAAATCTGGAAACTGTAGTAAAATCGCTAATTGAGTTTGATGGTGAAAGTTGATGCAACACCAACATAAATCACTGCACTTGATCACCCATTAACTACAGATCCCGGACCTACTACTTTACACTTTGATTAATCAGATAGCATTTGTAATCTTGTCTCAAACAAACTAAATGCCTATCTTTTTCTGCTGATATGATGCAAAAATTTGCAACTGAATATATGGTATATCTGTAATTTTCATTGTGGGATTGTATGCATTAAAGAAAATGTGGAAGGAAAAAGCAGACTTCATAACTGAAGTCATTACTGTAGCCAATACAAACTCATCATGTCAAAAACAGTCCTCAACTCAAAACGATATCTTTCCTCTGCTCCGTGTAACACAGCACTTTCAAAACAATGGACCCTGTAAGTCACTCAGTCTTTCCATAGAAGAATAAACAAACAAAGGTGCAGGTCACCTAATTGCCTCCCGTTGAGTGCTTTTGCTGACAGATGTTAAAGGTCATTTACTATCAGAAACACTCCATGAAGAGTGGTGTGAATTCCAGAAGTCAAGCTGAGTACTAGAAGAGTGAACTGACAAAATGTTTTCAAGACATTAAACCAAGACCAGGACCCAGGCACAGGATTAAAAGCCCTTTTTTTAATTTCCTTTATTCAGTGCTCTTTTAACTTCTTGTCCATAATCATGTCTCACGTGTAATTCAAGCCTGTAAAATGTGTGTTTTGACAACAGGTGAGTCTAATTCCAGGTTCTCATGCCTGCAAACATGATAGACATGAATTAGCAGGGGGGTTGTATTTCAACCAGTCACTTGAATCACCAGCAAGTATAAGCTACAATGTAATGTATACGGATGTAATGGTTACAAGTACATGAAAACACACAGACACACACACACACACACACACACACACACACACACACACACACACACACACAAACACACACACACACAAATGCTATTGAATTATCATCTATTTAGATATGCAAATCTTAAATTGGGCACTGAAATCTGTTCCATCACATAACACTTTTTGCTTCTGAACTTTTTTTTGCCCTTATTCATCACGATATGAAAAGAAAAATGTTTTCAACAGACATCTACCCCTTAAAACACAATCACATAAGAATATGGGTCTTATAAAAACATGCCACACTAGACTGGAGGTGGGGTTGCCAGATTGGACAAAGTAAACCTGTAGGAATTGAAAGCAGATGTCCATGCAGACGTCTGTTTCCTGTGGAGTACAAAACTGGGTAAAAAAATAAAGACAGTGCACTGAAAGTCTTCATCCAATTTTCCCAAATACCAGGTCTCCTGTGATAAGTTTGGAAAATCACACCTTGCAATGTCTAACGTCATTTACAGTGGGATGGTATTGGTAGACTTTTTATTTTCATTTAATCTATATTAATCAGTAATTCTGACCGTTTTATAATAAGGACATGGATATAGCATTCACTAACAGTTATGATGTTTTCTTATGCTTTCGTCCAGTTCCAGTTTTGAGCCACAAGGTCAAATCACTTTCCCATTGTTAAAACAAGCCCAGCGTGTTAATGTTTATCTGATGAAGCTCTGGTCATTCCCTCACGTCCCTGCAAAAATAAGCCTATGTGTGCAGAGCAGGTCTAACTGTGGTTATTATCACTGCGTCAGTCTAAAAGTCATATCAGTGTGTTCATTGAGACCCATGATAAAAGTGCTGTGCTGACTGAGTCCTCGGTATATGTACATCTCCTTAGGGGTTGCATGAAGTATAATATATTATTAGTGCTTGTTAGGGCTATGACCAATGAGAGCTCACAGTATAAGCAACAGGATTTGTCTTTATTGGACAACACTCTTGTCCATCAACATTTCAACACAGCAAGAACAAAATTAGAAATTATGGAGCCTGACATGAATGCTACATCCCATCTTATGTGCTCTTAAAGCTCAGGTACCCAGAGTCTGCCATGTCTTCTGGGTGCCGCCAAAGGTTTTCATAGTGCCTGCCTCCTCTTTGTGAAACTGCCCACAGAAATACTCAAAACTTAAGGAACGTATTAGTCTCAGTGAGTTCAAAGCATTTGTAAGGACAATGGAAGATGCATATATTGGAAATATTCAGGGCTTTGATTATCCTGATTGCAGGAGTCTGTGCATCTGTTTCTCCTCCCTTGTCTCCCTCCACTGCACTTTTCCACTGAATCTTTTCTTCTGAATGATTATTATTACTATCCTTAGAAGGGACTTATAACTACCTATTCTAAATATTGGAACTAGGATTGTAAAACACTAGCTGCTTACAAGAGGGTCTATGGGCATCATCCTACAGAGTAATATTTTATTTTAATTTTACAGTTGGTTACAGTCAGATTTTTTATTGGTACTAATATGAGATAACCAATAGTACAGAAGCCCTGAAAGTGAGTATGTTGTGCCCCTCAGTTGATGCAGACAGTGCTAAGACCAGACCTACCTGTTGCTTCACAGAACAATTCTTTTTTCTGAAGAACATATGGAATAAAAACCATATGGACAAACAGATAGACAGTGTAGTTCCCGACGAAATTTCTTTCTTCATTATTCAGATAGCAATCTGACACACAAGAAACACTCCCACCTGTGTGTTTGTGTTTGATTCATAAAGACACAGGAAAACTACTTGGTACCCACACCATGCTGGAAATTGTTTCAATGGCAGAATGAATACAATATGCAACTACAATGAAATTTACTATATAAATAGCCATACTGTCTCTGTATGTGTTTGTGTATCAACAGCAAACACTTTTTTACAGCAGCATGAAATGCCATTGTAAGAAAAGCAGAGGTGCAAATAATAAAATAAAATGCTGCTACAGTTTGAGCAGCTATTATTGTTCACACTGGTTTACTGTCACACTGTCAGGACTTACAAGGGCACATGAATAGAACACAGTCAGAAAAACCTGTGCTTCTCCTAATACAATGAGTTAAGATGTCTGCTGTGAAAAAATCACTATTGCTACTAAGAAGAGTGGTTCCTGTGACCATTTGCTCAGTCTTTTGTAATAAAAAGAGGCGGGGGCTATTTGAAAGCTCACGCCATGTGAGAATATCACAGTGGTACCTACCGTCAAAAGAAAAATCTTAACTTATGTTATTTAACCATGTTAGCTGGCGTTAAATATCAAATTAACCCTGGCTATAGTAGGTTAGCAATCTGGTTGCTAAAAGGAGTAAACATAAAATTTCTGATATATCAAAGTGTGAAAATGTCACTATGAATACTATGACTTTATTATGCCTAACTGTACTGTGATGTTTTTATACCTTTCTATACAATGAGGTTTTATCAATAGTAAAATATGAGATTTTTATGACTTTTTATGCCTAACTATACTATGACGTTTTTATGACATGTTATTCCTTATGACAAGATGACGTTTTATGCCTTATTATGCTATGACGTTTTTGTGACTTTTAATTCTGTATTATGATGTGTGTGTACATCAAGACATTTGTACAACTGTTTGTGAATTAGTATACTATGATGTTTTTATGACTTTTTTATACCTTATTGTAGTATGAAGTTCTTATGATGTTTTATGCCTTACTATACTATGACGTTTTCATAGCTTTTTGCTTTTTGCTTGCTGTGCCTTACTGTATTATGACGTTTTTGATGACATTCTATGCCATACTAGACAATGACATTTTTATGACTTTTTATGCCTGACTATACTAGGTCTTTTTATGCCTTACTATACTATGTCGTTTCATTCCTTACCATACTATGACATTTTAATGACCTTTTATGCCTTAATATACTATTATATTTTTTTTGACATTTTATGCAATACTGTACTATGACATTTTT
>NW_019176071.1:0-111 GCF_002260705.1 Seriola dumerili
ATGATTTTCATTTGAGTTTTATAAATTTAGTTGTTTTCTTACTGTGTATTTCTGTCAACAGTTCACAGTAGCGTCACTGTGACCCTGCAGCCCAGCTGGTCTGTGATATAC
>NW_019176072.1:0-143 GCF_002260705.1 Seriola dumerili
TGACCTTTTATGTCGTAATATAGTATGATGTTTTTTTTTCAGTTTTATGCCAAACTATACTATGACGTTTTTCGGCATTTTTATGCTGTACTATACTAAGACTTTTTTTTGGTATTTTTATTCCTTTACTATACTCTCTTGTT
>NW_019176073.1:0-111 GCF_002260705.1 Seriola dumerili
CATGAAACAAAGTAAAGTTTCTGTCACGACTTCATCTACTTCCAAGGTGCACAGAGAGAGGAAGAAGTCCAGAGAGGTCAAACCTCCAGCAACAGCTGCAGGAAACAGAAG
>NW_019176074.1:0-129 GCF_002260705.1 Seriola dumerili
TAAAAAACAGTTTGTTTGCTTCAACGGTAAGAAAATTACTATTATGTTATTGGTTATTTCTGCAGTTTAATACTGTGACAACAGTGGACTTAGTGTTACAAATTCTTTCTAAAAGTAAGTTATTTTCCT
>NW_019176075.1:0-114 GCF_002260705.1 Seriola dumerili
TCATAAAAATGTCTTGGTGTACTCAAGACTAGAAGCTGGTGACAGCTGGATATCCTCAAAGGGAAAAGGAATTCGTGAAACTACTATGCAGAAAGGTCCCAAGTGGGGTTTGAA
>NW_019176076.1:0-174885 GCF_002260705.1 Seriola dumerili
AAAATATCAAAAAAAGACATAGTATAGCAAGGCATATATTATCATTCTATAATAAGGCATAAAAATATCACAAAAGGCATAGTATAGCAAGGCATATATCATCATTATATAATAAGGCATAAAAATGTTAAAAAACGTCATAGTATAATAAGGCATGAAAATATCACAAAACGTCCTACTATAGTAAGGCATATAATGTTAAAAAACGTCGTAGTATAATAGGGCAAAAAATTGTCAAAAAACGTCATAGTATAGTAAGGCATATAATGTCAAAAAACATCATAGTATAGTAAGGCATAAAAATGTGAAAAAATGTCATAGTATAGTAAGGTAGAAAAATGTGAAAAATGTCACAGTATAGTAAGGTATAAAATTGTCAAAAAACTTCATGGTATAAAAAGTAATAAAAAATTTAAAAAAGGTCATAGTATAGTAAGGCATATAACATCATTTTATAAAAAGGCGTGAAAATGTCAAAAAACGTCATAGTATAATAAGGCATGAAAATATCACAAAACATCATAGTATAGTAAGGCATATAATGTCATTTTATAATTAGTCATAAAAATATCAAAAAAAGACATAGTATAGCAAGGCATATATCATCATTATATAATAAGGCATAAAAATGTCAAAAAACGTCATAGTATAATAGGGCAAAAAATTGTCAAAAAACGTCATAGTATAGTAAGGCATATAATGTCAAAAAACGTCATAGTATAGTAAGGCATAAAAATGTGAAAAAATGTCATAGTATAGTAAGGCATAAAATTGTCAAAAAACGTCATGGTATAAAAAGTCATAAAAATATCAAAAAAGGCATAGTATAGCAAGGCGTATATCATCATTATATAATAAGGCGTAAAAATGACAGAAAACCTCATAGTATAATAAGGCATGAAAATATCACAAAACGTCATAGTAAAGTAAGGCATATAATGTCATTTTATAATAAGGCATAAAAATATCAAAAAAGGCATAGTATAGCAAGGCATATATCATCATTATATAATAAGGCATAAAAATGTCAAAAAACGTCATAGTATAATAGGGCAAAAAATTGTCAAAAAACGTCATAGTATAGTAAGGCATATAATGTCAAAAAACGTCATAGTATAGTAAGGCATAAAAATGTGAAAAAATGTCATAGTATAGTAAGGCATAAAATTGTCAAAAAACGTCATGGTATAAAAAGTCATAAAAAATTTAAAAAAGGTCATATTATAGTAAGGCATATAACATCATTTTATAAAAAGGCGTGAAAATGTCAAAAAACGTCTTAGTATAATAAGGCATGAAAATATCACAAAACATCATAGTATAGTAAGGCATATAATGTCAAAAAACGTCATAGTATAGTAAGGCATAAAAATGTGAAAAAATGTCATAGTATAGTAAGGCATAAAATTGTGAAAAAACGTCATAGTATAAAAAGTCATAAAAATATCAAAAAAGGTCATAGTAAAGTAAGGTATATAACATCATTTTATAATAAGGCGTAAAAATGTCAAAAAACGTCTTAGTATAATAAGGCATGAAAATATCACAAAACGTCATAGTATAGTAAGGCATATAATGTAATTTTATAATAAGGCTTAAAAATATCAAAAAAGGCATAGTATAGCAAGGCATATATCATCATCATATAATAAGGCATATAATGTTAAAAAACGTCATAGTATAGTAAGGCATATAATGTCATTTTATAATAAGGCATAAAAATATCAAAAAAGGCATAGTATAGCAAGGCATATATCATCATTATATAATAAGGCATAAAAATGTCAAAAAACCTCATAGTATAATAAGGCATGAAAATATCACAAAACGTCATAGTATAGTAAGGCATATAAAGTCAAAAAACGTCATAGTATAGTAAGGCATAATAATGTGAAAAAATGTCATAGTATAGTAAGGCAGAAAAATGTGAAAAAATGTCACAGTATAGTAAGGCATAAAATTGTATAAAAACTTCATAGTATAAAAAGTCATAAAAAATTTAAAAAAGGTCATAGTATAGTAAGGCATATAACATCATTTTATAAAAAGGCGTGAAAATGTCAAAAAACGTCTTAGTATAATAAGGCATGAAAATATCACAAAACGTCATAGTATAGTAAGGCATATAATGTAATTTTATAATAAGGCTTAAAAATATCAAAAAAGGCATAGTATAGCAAGGCATATATCATCATCATATAATAAGGCATATAATGTTAAAAAACGTCATAGTATAGTAAGGCATAAAAATGTGAAAAAATGTCATAGTATAGTAAGGCAGAAAAATGTGAAAAAATGTCACAGTATAGTAAGGCATAAAATTGTCAAAAAACGTCATAGTATAAAAAGTCATAAAAAATTTAAAAAAGGTCATAGTATAGTAAGGCATATAACATCATTTTATAAAAAGGCGTGAAAATGTCAAAAAACGTCTTAGTATAATAACGCATGAAAATATCACAAAACGTCATAGTATAGTAAGGCATATAATGTCAAAAAACGTCATAGTATAGTAAGGCATAAAAATGTGAAAAAATGTCATAGTATAGTAAGGCATAAAATTGTCAAAAAAACATCATAGTATAAAAAGTCATAAAAATATCAAAAAAGGCATAATATAGCAAGGCGTATATCATCATTATATAATAAGGTGCAAAAATGTCAAAAAACGTTATACTATAATAAGGCAAAAAATTGTCAAAAAACGTCATAGTATAGCAAGGCATATAATGTCAAAAAACGTCATAGTATAGTAAGGCATAAAAATGTGAAAAAATGTCATAGTATAGTAAAGCATGAAATTGTCAAAAAACGTCGTAATATAAAAAGTCATAGTCAAAAGTCATAAGTCAATAGCAAGGCATATATCATCATCATATAATAAGGCATAAAAATGTTAAAAAACGTCATAGTATAATAAGGCATGAAAATATCACAAAACGTCATAGTATAGTAAGGCATATAATGTTAAAAAACGTCATAGTATAGTAAGGCATAAAAATGTGAAAAAATGTCATAGTATAGTAAGGCAGAAAAATGTGAAAAAATGTCACAGTATAGTAAAGCATGAAATTGTCAAAAAAACGTCATAGTATAAAAAGTCATAAAAATTTAAAAAAGGTCATAGTAAAGTAAGGTATATAACATCATTATATAATAAGGCGTAAAAATGTCAAAATACGTCATAGTCTAGTATGGCATGAAAATGTAAAAAAATGTCATAGTATAGTAAGGCATACAACCTCGTTTCATAGTAAGGCATAAAAATGTCAAAAAATGTCAAAAAACGTCATAGTATAGTAAGGCATGAAAATGTCAAAAAACATCATATTATAATAAGGCATTAAAATGTTAAAAAAAAAAAAACGTCATAATATATCAAGATATAAAAATGTGAAAAACATCATAGTATAGTAAGGCATACAACATCATTAAAAAAAAAAAAACGTCATAATATATCAAGATATAAAAATGTGAAAAACATCATAGTATAGTAAGGCATACAACATCATTTTATAGTAAGGCATAAAAATGTCAAAAAATGTCATAGTATAGTAAGGCATATAATGTCATTATATAATAAGGCATAAAAATGTCAAAAAACGTCATAGTATCGTATGGCATGAAAATGTAAAAATATGTCAAAGTATAGAAAGACCAAAAAATTTTAAAAAAAGTTCATAGTATAGTAAAGCATATAACATTATTTCATAATAAGGTGTAAAAATGTCAAAAAATGTCATCTTATAGTAAGGTATAAAAATATCAAAAAACGTCATAGTATAGTATGGCATAAAAATGAAAAAAATGTCATAGTATAGTAAGGCATACAAGGTCATTTTGTAATAAGGCATAAAAATGTAAAAAAAAAAAAAAGTCACAGTATAATAAGGCATAAAATTGTCAAGAAACGTCATAGTATAGTATGCATTAAAATGTTAAAGAAACGTTATAATATATTGAGATATAAAAATGTGAAAAAACATCAAAGTATAGTAAGGCATGAAAATATCAAAAAACATCATAGTATAGTAAGGCTTAAAAATGTCACAAAACGTCATAGTATAGTAAAGCAGAAAAACTCAAAAAAATGTCACAGTATAGTAAGGCATATAACATCATTATATAATAAGGTGTAAAAATGTCAAAAAACGTCATAGTATAATAAGGCATAAAACTGTCAAAAAACATCATAGTATAGTAAGGCATGAAAATGTTACAAAAAAAACATCAATATATTAAGATATAAAAACGTGAACAAACATCTTAGTATCGTAAGGCAGGAAAATATCAAGAAAAACGTCATAGTATAGTAAGGCATAAAAACGTCATACTATAAGTCATGCATAAAAAAGTCACATTATAGTAAGTCATAATAAGTCATAGTATAGTAAGTCACAAAAAACCTCATTGTATAGTAAGGATATAAAATAAAAATGTTCCAGAATAGTAAAGCATAAAAAATTCATAATATATAAGCATTAGAAGTTATAGTATAGTAAGTCATTAAAAAACGCCATGGTATAAGGCATTAAAACTGGAAAAGAACTGCAGTGAGGATGAGAGATTATTTTCCACTCCAGCATGTCCAATCCAGTTAAGATGCATACCTGCAGATGCATCCACTTTACAAACTTTATTTAGTGAATACAAACAAGATCTTGATTTGTAAATATATATAAATATCTTGTGGAGCATTTCAAGTGCTCTTGTGGGCCCCCTAGTGGCCATGGGGGCCCTAAGCAGCCGCTTAGTTGGCTTATGCCTTGGGCTGGCCTTGGTTGGGAGAAGGTGAAATGCCATTGTTCTTGTCTAGGTTGTGTGTGAAATGGTATTTTGTTTCTTTATTTGACAGCCTATAATACCTATAAACCTCTAGAGGAAAAATGGCAGCCTCATGTTAAGACTTTATCAAAGAATTATGAAATCCTCCTGAACCTGTGCAGTATGTTGCTGTCCAGGAAGCTGAAAATGTATATAAGTATGCATTCAGTGCTTGTCCCTTGTGTTCCGGTGTCCTTGCTGTCGCTCTTCTTTGGTGCAAAATTTAGTTTGGTGAAAACTCCACATTGTTAGGCTGTGCATTCCTCCCACTGAAGGAGACCTCAGAGACCTCTTATGGCATTCAATATGTGCGCCCAAGCATGAGATCCAGATCCATTTGGCCGGGAGATCCACTGGGAGTGTCTGGGGTAACCCAATCTCTCACACCGGCACTCCACATCCAGAGAGCCATCTTTTCACTTCAAAACTGTGTCAGCAAAATGGACGCCTTAACCTAAGTATGTAGCTCTGCTACAGTGTTTATGGGTCGAGCACAAGGGCCTTTGCTATTGTCTTTTGTGTATTCCCTGTGTAATTTTATGTACACCCTGTTTCTATGTCTTTAGAATGTAATTGTAGTAATAATAGCAACAGAAAAAAGACAGTTACGAAAGCTATGCACTGTCCTCCTCAGAGTAAAGTTACTTTAAACACATTTTTCCTGCAAATGCATGGATGACAAAGACAGTTATCAGGTAATAATCAAAAAGGGGCCCTGGAGATGTGAACATAACCCTCAGGTCTGGTGATTCTCATCCCACATTTCAAACTACACAAGTACAAAACCAGAACATGTAAATAAAAGTGGATTTTAAAATAAAATATTTATTCAGAGTTGATTTGTGTCGGGGGAAAGATGCATTTTCCATCTTTCCATCCATTTTAAAAACCATTTATCCTCCTCAGGGTCACCGGGGACTTGAGCCTATCCCAGCACACATTGGGCAAGAAGCAGGGTACACCCTGGACGAGTCGCCAGTCTATCACCAAGCTCACATACATATAGACAAACAAACACATTCACACTCTTCCCTCCTCTATAGCCCCTCCTAATGATCCCCCCTGTCTCCTGAACTGGGAGAGCTGAAGGTGAGTATCCCCCTCCAGTCATCTCCCTCTGCTTCACCAAGACAGACACTTGAAATAGACAAGGCACTATATCTTTTTTTTTTCCTTTTTTTTGGATGGGATGGGGGAGGATTTTCAAAAATGTATTAAACACCAAGCAATAAAATATAGACCAGGTGGGGTCAAATTCACTGCAACTCTCCAGGCTCCACAGCCAGTGTGGCTGTTGTGATGAGATGAGGACAAGGGAAGAGTCTAACAAGAGGAGAGAAGAAGGGAAAGAAAGTATCAATAATGCAGCATACACTGTATACAGCTGACAGAAAAATGGAAAACACATTGCCTGAGAGAGAGGAGGGCACTCCGAATTCTGGACTCAGTCCCTTGTTCCTAAGTGCCAGAGCATGAATTCATTGGTTAAATGATTTGAGTTTATTGTCAGCTGTTCAAATGCTTCAGTGCATTGGGTCTGTGTGATCCACGAGCAGAAATGTCAAGATAGATTTCTACACTTTTTAGACTGTTAAATCTCTTTAGCCATGTTTTACAATGAGCAGAAATCTTTAAATATGTACATAATGTTAATACTGTCTGTCATGTGTTTATTTAATGAACACATGGCAGATAAACACTGGTGCGCCTTACAAAAATAAATGTGGAGAAGGAGAAGAAGACCGAAGCATAATACAAATAAAGGGGAGCTTCGTTTTTTGATAGTATTTTTGTTAATGTTTATTTTCTTTATTTTTGGGAAATCTAGAAAAATCAGTTAAACGTGTTGCTTCAGGCTGTCAGTTTCGCATTTATTTCCTCTTGTTTGCTTGCTGGTGATGAACTAAAAAATGCTCTATAATGGAGCCCCATGGGAAAACAAGGGCCCCATTCTCCTTGTATTATCTCCCCCTGTCTTCCTCTTTTCCTTTTTCTTAATTTCATCCTGCTTTTTTTTTTTTTTTTTTTAAATCTGGAGCTTCCCGTTCACTCTTATCCTCTCTTTCTCATCCTTCACTCTCATCACTCTCTCACCCATGTCAGTCTTCCTCGCTCTCGCTCTTCCACCACCCCTCCTCTCCCATTGCATCTCTTGTATTGTAAACAGCTCACAAAAGCATGACAAGGTCTCTGCTCATGTTCCCCCTGCCTCCCTCCCTGTTCTCCCAGCTATTTGTTATTGTCTCCTCGCTATCGTTTGTGTTTGTCTCTATCACGCTTTCTTTATTCTGTTTTTCCTCTGCGTCAGAAAAGCAAAAGTTAATTAAATATGGAACGAGATGGAGCAGCATCTCTTTAAACCATCATGTCATTAAAATGGCATCCCTGGGAGATCAGCTTAAAAGGAGTCGGAGAACAATGTCTTCTCAGTCAGATATTTATGGGCCTGGTTATGTAAACATGCTCCCTTTATTCTCTATGTATATTTCATGTAATTATCACTTTTTGTAGCGCTTCCCTCCTGAGATTTGTAGAGGCAAGAAGTTACTAGGGGAATGTCATTAGAAGAGACTATTGTTACAGCGCAGCTATGATACTGCGCCAGGAAAAAGGCTACATTCTCGTCCTGGTGAAACCTTTTATCTATATTTGACTTCATCATATAAAAATCATCAATGTCTTCTTACAGCATATCTGCAGCTGAGACTCAAAACTCATAGCCCACTCTTTGCAGATGCCCATCATTATTAAAAACCAAGAAACACACTGAGTAAAGCATGCAACAGTTTTTTCTCCTCCCTCCAGCTTTCATCTGATCTGGACACCAGGTTTGCAAAAACCCTGATGCCTCTTACTCAGCCCGCCCATGTGTCCATGTGTTAGAAAAGCTGAAGATCTGGAGTGAACTGGATTCCTTCAGCAGCAGAGGCCAGTGACTGGTGCTTGAAGGCCTGGGTGCCAGCTGACGGAAGCTGCTAATTAAGAGGGCTGGAGAGCCAGTGGGGTGCCTTATGAAACAGGGGCACCTGGGTTTCACAAGAGGGGGGCTGGATATCCATCACAACTCATCTGTGTTGCACAGAGAAGACTATAGTTTGCTCCAGCCCTATGCCACGTCGCACTCTTTCACTCAAGCATAATGTCAAATACGGCTCGCACAAAAGCCCCCCACCCCCCATCCCCGCCTGCGCCCTCTCTCAGCTTGTTTGCCATCACAGAGGGAGATGTTATTGCATGGCATGATGAAATTGCACGTGTCAAGGTGCATTTCATTCAAGCCAAATGCACTTAAATGCAGATGCAAAAAGAAACAGCTGTGTATACACAGTCAGATACACACGTGTAATATAAAAAAATCACTCGCACAGGATCCAGACTCCCACATGCATAACTTAATGCCCCTCTCCTTTCCATTGTTCGTCGAGTCTTCTTCGCTGTAGGGTCAAGATGTCTCTAAGTAATCTAAGTAGCTCTGACTTAAGGGACAATATAAGGTCTGCCATGAGTTCTGTCATTACTGTTTTACCCACCAGAGGCAGATACAGCTCTCGACCACCACTGAACCTGCCATATTGCTATCCAACCTGACCCCACAGATGCAGTAAACCTAAGTGAACCACAGTTTCTAAAGTCGACGGCAATAACCACTGCAGAATTGCTTTTAATCAACGTCTGAAATGAGGGTGACTTGAAGCGTCGCCCCATGCTGATTAAATGTAATTGTTTAATTGCCAAGTGCTGGGAACCCATCCTAAGAGGATTCCAATGGAATTATTTAATCTCTAGTCAGGAAGTACACTGCAGGAAAAAGCAGAGGGAAAAAACGGAAGAACGGAAAAAGGCAAAAATCAAGCAGAAATAGTCTGTTTTTCTTTTTCTTTTTGAGTATGTCCCTCATGAAATATTAACAGTGGTTTACATTTAGTTAGCTGAGAAAGTGAACAGCCTACGCAGGGGAAAATGTACACTAAGTGATGCTATATTTTCAAGAGAGAGGTCAGAGTTTTGACCTGTATCTGCAGATTAAAGTGGTTTGGTCTTGTCTGCAGGTTCACTTTTATGTTTCCAGCTTTACTCCAAAATAAAAGTGCAGTATATCAGTCATTGCTTGGTTGTTAAGAGTGCGGGTATGTGAAAGCACTGCCATCTTTTGTGTTCTTCCTTATGCCAAACATTACAGTGGCTTCTGTCACCTTTTATTATCTATTGTGTAGACCAGATGTGTTATTTGGTTTGAAAACAAGAGATCTCAGCATTAAGTCATTCCAAGAAAGTGCTAAAGGGGAATCTCTAAGAGTTTAACTACGCAGAGATTCTCATGGGGAAATTATATAGGCGCTCTCCCCCCCTCTGATCACTGACTGAGTCTCTGCTAATGGGGCTCTATAAACTTAAGGGGCACAGGTGCGCTCCATTTGGGGTCACAGCTTTTAGATACATTGCTTGGGGGTCATAGAAATCCAACCCCCCCTAATAAACACTTGCACATACAGACACAGAATAGGATTAAAAAGGTGCACGCACACACACACGAACACAAAATTAGTATTTCTCATCTGTGGTTTTCATGGTGCTTCCACTCCCAGACAAGCTGGCATGATCCCCAATACACGCTCAGCCAGTAGCCAATCGGTTTGGCACACATGCCATGACATTTCAATCTATCAACAAAATCAATAGCGGTACTCCTGTTATAACTGCGCACAGTGCAAGCACTCCTCACAGTGATATGGCTCTTGCTGTCGCATTTAGATACACAGGGAGTAAACCCAGGCTTGCCATTCTGCTGATAAATGCAGTTCTGTCATCCCAAGGGAAATGTGCCTGCATCCCTCTGGTCAGAAGTGTGCTTCTGTCCCCCCACCACGCCACAGGCGGAGAGCGAGCGAGGGGAGGTGGGGGAGGCCGGCAGAGGCCTGTTCCCTGCAGCTGTGCCCTTATTCCCAGCACCTGACCAGGGGCCCAGATGTGCACACAAGCAACAGTAACAATTTGAGCAATGTAAGTCCCCTGTGGGACCCAGGCACCTGCAAAATGTAACCCCACTATCTAACATGATGGCGTAATTACAGGTTTAATAAGTCTACATCTGGAAAGAACTTGTTTAATCTATCAAATCAAACCTACCTAGACTGGGGAACAATACAAAAATGGTATTGCACTCTCAGCATTTCATCTGCACATCAAACAAAAGCCACTCGGCACTTGGCACTGACCCAGTTAGCCGTCAGGTAGACAGCAACCACAGGTCATAATGCTGCCATGTATGTGCTTTCATTTATGTGTTACAATGCAGCACATAAATAAAGTGTTTGTTTTTTTTTTTTGTTTTTTTTCATGTCATAAAGACTATCAGCGAGTTATAGGGATGTGTTTATTTTTAAAAATTCAAAATTTAAATCACTTAAAATAAAACAATCATTCAAGTATTCATACAATAATTTTCTTTCAGCTGCTACTCTAATAAATCATTTACACAAACAGTAAAAAAAAAAAAAAATAGCATGAGTGCAGAGTATATACAACAATATACAACAAATGCTAAAGCATAGGACATACTGCAACTATTGTCTTTTTTATTTCCATGTGACAGTAAGTACCGATATGATTCTCCGAGAGTAAATCTGGAGAGAGCACCATCCAATTTTATAGACCTGTAGTTATTAGGTTACATTCTTCTATTACAATTGGAAACAGTCGGGGTGCAACAATATTTAACTTACAATTCAAACACAAACAATAAAGTAAAAGCAGTTAATGGGAACCATGGAAAACCTCAAAGACATGATGAATGGAAGCTTAATCCTACAAGCACTGCACACGCAGGAAGCTGTAAAGGTTAATGGTGACATCTAGTGGCACAAGGAGACACACACCTGCTCTTCACAGTCAAATGATGTTTTGGTATTGTTTGTAAACAGGTTACATCTTTATGACATAAATCCAAAAACTTGTAAAACCACCTAAAGAAATGAAAAATAAAAAAGACGAGAAGTGGTGGTTGTATTGCTCTGGAGTGGCAATATGATTGATAATCAATAGTAATACAATATAGTATGTAGTATCATAGCTCAAATAATTTGAATGTTTTGTTTGCATTGTTTTCCAACATTCCTGTAAAAACAAATTATTTGTTAATATGGGGTGATGAATGTGCAGAAAATGTGCTGAATGTATGAAGAAACGCAATCCTTTACTAATGTAATTTAATGGAATGGAATATATTGTAACGGCAAAAAAAATAAGATAAGGAAAAATAGCCTCTTGCTAGGCTTTGGTAAAACATTTCATTGCACATACATGTATACTTAATTGCACTTTGTGTTTTCATCACTGTTCTTGTGTCACAGCAAGAGTAGTAAACTTTCTAACAGCAGAGGGTGATAGTGATCTGTTTTACCTCAGCTGCAGCAAGGATGTCACAGTGGGTGCGACACTTCTTATGAACATAAATATAAATAAATATAGTGTATGTAAATTCAACATATAAGCTGCTTAACTGAACGAATTAAACATTACCCACAAATTGCTATTTAGCCTGGTAATGGTTATGTTTCATTTTCTAGAGAATATCTATCATATAATCAAGCGGACAATGAACGTGCTAGAGAATGTTTCTTGACCTTATTTCAACGGACACACACAGAACAGTACATAAGACATAGCTGACGGGTCTCATTATTACATCGTCTGCATGGCATGTATCAATAGGCCTGAAGGAACGGTTGTGTTTCACTCTTTCGTTGTTTTTTCCTTCGACCAAAAACCAACACAGCACTGGTAAACTTGTTCAGTTCTTGCAGTAGGTGGAAATTCTATTGTATCAATTACGATTATACTTTTGTTCAGATTCAGATTTTTTTTTTTTGGCAGGATAATTATTTTCATGCTTATGATGAATGATTAATACACAGTGAACTGATTGACAGTCAGTCACATTATTCTGTATAGTACCAACCTTATACATTCAAACACAATTGAGAGCCATTGATTATGGTCTATATGACAATCTGTGTTGCACAGTTTAGCTTCATCTGCTGAAACTGTGGAATTTATGGGATTTTTAATACTTCCTTCCAACGCTTTGGCACACTGTTGGTCCCCATCCATCCCCATCCGTCCGCTTGTCACTGGCCAGCACGAAGGACAGATGACGGGGGAGTTGTGTGCCGCTTCGGGCAGAGAATCTTGCTAAAGGCCCTGCGGAAGCTACTGTGGCAAAGTGGGTACAGGAATGGGTTAATAGCAGAGTTGAGCCACAGGAGCCAGAAGGTGACCTCGTACCAGTGATGCTGGATGCACCGCCCTCTGCAGGCAGCACGGATGATCATCAGTAGGGTGTACGGTGCCCAGCAGATGGCAAACACACACACTATGATGGCCAGGGACTTAGCAATTTTCTTATCCCTGGACAGACGGCTGGGCTGCGCCGCCCTGCTGGTTGAGGGATCGAGTTTACCCAAACTAGGAGAGGAGGTCTGCGAGTGGATAGAGCCTTTTACAGCCAGTTTCATCCCAAACCCCCAGTTGTGGGACAGGGGGATACCTTCCCCCTGGGCAGAGGCAGGTTCGCTCATTTGAAGGTGTAGCTGGGCCTCCCTGCTGTGGAACCTCCTCCTGCGTATGCTGAGGTAAATGCTGAGGTTGAAGAAAGCCACTGAGATGAAAGGAGAGAAAAACTCCAGCATTGAGGCACTCAGCAGGAAGTACCAAGAGTAATAGAACTCCGCAAAGCACTCATCCTTTGGCACGCGGCTTCTACCCACAGCCAGCTCCCAGAATATGATAGCTGGGCCGTACAGGACAAAGGCTAGCACCCAGACACCAATCATCTTGATTATGGCTTGATGAGTCATTCTCTGCCTGGCACGATAACTTACCTGCAGCAAATATAAGCATAAATCAGAAAATATATTTTGAACAATGCTGCCAGTGTGGGGTCACTCTTGCTGCATTCTTGCTTCATTCATATTATTGTAGAAATATTATAGGGCAAAACAACACTAAAAATCTCCATAAGTACATTCACTTTAGCCATAAAAAGGTAGGTCATGTTTATTTAACACCAGTGGTGGAAGATGTATCCAGATTGTTGAAGTAACATAGTAAAAGACCAGTAACACACTGCATTACAAGTAAACTTGTGCATTCAAACTATTACTAAAATAAAATGACTAAGCCAAAGGTACTTAAAGTACTGAAAGTAAAAGTACATATTGTGCAGGCAGAATGGTTTTATTTATTATTTTTTGTTCTAAAACTGGATTGTTTTTAGTGATGCATTAATGTGTAAACGGGGTTTAACCTACAGTGGTGTATCATATTTTGTAAGCTGATCATATGTTTTGTATTTACATTAATGTATTAATGTGTAAAATCACTCGTAACTGCAGTGTAGTGGAGAAAAGGTACAACAATTGCCCCTGAAATGTATCAAAGGACTGAGCACAGTTCAATTACCTCAAAAGTCAACTTAGTTTAAAACCAGCACTGTTTACCACAAAACTGATCTCCCTGAGCTAATCACAGCACAAGCTCATAACATTGGAACATATAATATGCATCCAGATACATAATTATATGTTTGTGAAATCAATTATTTTGTTGCAGAGACAAAACAAATGAACTCCACAATGTGTCCAACACGCTGACAGTATGCAGTACAGAAAAGTGTGTGAATGAGTGTTAAGTCAATGAAGCACCTCTCATGACCACTTGTCTCAATTAGTGTCACATACTATGTCCCTGTCCACATTCTAGTTCAGCGGGCAGCATACTCTACAACCTCTCCAGCTGCTCTAAAGATATGCCACTGTTCTGAATGATGAGAAAGTAACTGCGGTTCTTCTTCAAAGAAGATGAGAAATGGCTCCGTTTATGTTTGTATAGATTAACTGGTGCACAGTAATTCTCGTGCTGCTTCATGTAATGATGCAGCACTCAACAGAGAAGAATCGGGTGCCCTCATGACTCCAATCTGAATTTTTTAACATTATCTTTTTAAATTGTTGGATTCCTCCTGAGACCCTGTAGGATGAATCTTAGCTCCTTCTTGTAATGGAAACTAAAACATAATATATGATCTTTTTTCTTTATTACTTTGCAGCTAGCATTTTGTTAATGTGCTAACATTTCATCTAACTGCCAAATATATGCATCTAATCTGACTCCATCTTTTCTTTTCAAAGACAAACTTTGTCCTGTGACTGTTGACGAGCCTTTGTCTTTCAATGTTCAGAGAGAAATGCTTTTAGGAAAATGCTGCTTGGCTGCCGGTGGTCTGTTTCTGCTATGATTGATCTCTCCAGGTTGGAAGGACCATGGCACGGAGGAGGATCTCTATGATCAAAGCTAGCTAATTAAAGAAGAGGCTCTCTCTCTCTCTGGTGTTATTTGTATTCATTGCTCTGATGTTAAGTGTTTGCTTGTGAAAGGAAACAGAACACTCTCTGTCTACTATGCCAAGCCTCATCCCACCTTTGAGTCAACACACTGTGTATAGGATATAGTCAGACGGCTAATGCACAGACAAGTCACAACAAAAGATTCAATGGGGTGAACAGCTGCGGAGGTTTGGAAATGTATGTTAACTATTAGATACGTGCCAAGACAGCCAGAAAATAGAAAATCGACATTAGTGTCTGTGCAAAGAAAAATAAAGCACTGGAATATAGATTTAATTATTTAAACCTGATGAGGTGGAAATTAAAAGTATTTAATTAATTCAAGTTTAGTCATCGAAGGTTATATCTTATTGACAGCCACGTGTTGTTTTCTGCCTATTTTCTGCAGCCCAGTCTGTCCCAAAGTCGAAATGTGACTTTTTTTTCTTTTTCTTTTTTTTTTTTATCTTCGTCATGGGGAAGGACTATAATTAGGGGTGGCACTGGGCCTGAATGGGTCAGGAATGATTAACCTCTGCAGATGGGCACATTTGAGCGAATGAGGTGGTACTGCCCCTACCAATGACCTGGGAGACTCACTAGTCAGAAATTAAGCCACAAACCACAAGCAGCGAGCATGTGGATAGCTACAAGGGAAAGAGCATTGCAGCTTTTACCATTGTACTTTACATGCTTCATTTGAATGTGAAAAAAAGTTATTTCTCTCAGGAAGGAAATGGAGAAGGGAAAGTTATCCCAAGAAAGTTTAGAATTAGCTCTAAACATATTGCACTCTAGTATAACTTAATTTAACTATGACAAAATATAATTTTCCTGTATATGGCAGGATACTGTGTGTCACAATCCTACATTCACATTATAGGTGTGTGTTGCAGGACGTTCCACTCACCGCTCTGGTGACTGACAGGAAACGGTCATAGCTGATGAGGACAATGCTAAAGACAGACGCAGAACAAAGCAGGTAGTCCATGACCAGCCACAGTTTACACAGTCCTCGGCCCAGTGTCCACCTGCCTGTGAGAATGTAGGGGATGTAGACTGGGATGCAGAATGCCCCTACAGAAACAGTGGTTGGAAAGAGATCAAAAACCAAGACATATACAGCACATTTTCAGTAATGTGCAGCGATGTGATCAATTTGCTCCAGTATAAACAGAAAATCAGTGGCAATACAGTAAAGCACAGCTGCAACAATGTAAAATATGTCTTCACAGGAGAAGTTATAACTGTACATTAATAAACACTTCCAAATGTTCTCATATCTGCTTATAATTACACCATAGTGGGTTATAAACCATGTATTAAATGTTAATATAGCGCTTATAAATACTAAATAACTGGATTAAAGATAGACTGTATTAAAGTGCTACCATAAAATCTTTTTTTTTTTTTTTTTTTTTTTTTTTTTTTACCGCACTGATGTTTAAATGAAGGAAGAAGGATTACAAATACTGATGAGTGAGTGTAAAATAGCAGATCATAGAAAGATTGTTTGCAAAAGTTAAGCAAGGAAGGAAGGAAGTAAGATCTGCAGCTGCTAAATTTTTTGAATGTCCACCTATTAACTAAAAGCTTTACTTGGTAATACACATCTAGCACGCAGAGACTGGCTGCCATACACAGCAGCATCAAATGTATTTCAAGGATTTCAAAACTGCACTCATCATATATCATATCACATACAGAAAATGCCCTTTATGACAGAAATGTGAAATTTACACTCTTATTTCAGTTTTTTTTTTTTTTTTTTTTTTAAAGATTAAGGTTGAACTCACCTACAAGAAAATCTGACACTGCCAAATTGAGGAAGTAGTAATTGCATTGTCTTCTCAAACTCTTGTCCACTTTAAAGGCCAAAATGACCAGTGCGTTTCCCAAAACTATCACCACAACCAAAGTCACCATCATCATCATCAAAATAACAAATATGGGTCCTGAAAACACGAGGCTGCTCTGGACTGCACTGTCAAAATAGTACACACTGGAGTTGGAATCAGTTTGCTCCTCCGACATGGTCCTGATGTGAGGTGAACGACGCGGTCCTCAAATCCTCAGTAGACCAGCGCTGATCATTAGAAGCCAGCAACAGGTGCCAGGCGAATTGGACACAGCATCCAACACCCCCATAAAAGCTCAGACAGCCTCGCTTTCTTGTTGAAACTGAGCACAGTGACCAAGAAAATCCACGAGAGAGCGCACAACGCTCTCCACAAAACGCTGCCTGGACACTTGATGAATTGCGCATTTACCAGTAGCGGCGGGAGGTAACGACTCGCTGTAATGAGATTACTTCTCCAAACGATCACGGAATAGATTTTATCACACAAGTAGCGCAAGATTTTGATATATAAATCATTTCCATGATCCGTATAATAACCTATGTGATGACGTGATACTGGCACAATAAGTTGTATACAGTAACAAGACACAAAAGTTTGGTTTCTCCTCTCACTAATGTGAAATGAATGGGAGTTAGCTGCTACATCTCTCCTCTTAAAGTAGAAAATGGTGTTCCTCCAGCAGCATCCCACACTTTGTTGAATGGAGAGATGTTTGTAGCACAGCAAATCTGATTATTGTCAATTTGACAATGTGTCATTTTATGTGTCATTTTCATGCTGTGAATCAACACAGGGAGTGTGCTGTTTGTTTAATAGTCTCAAGTTATATCTTGTCCGTTATGAAATCCATTCACGAAAACCTCACATTTGATTCACAGGCACACACTTCCTCCAGTTGAATAAGCTTGCGCACACACCACCACGCAAGCAAGCAGTCTATATCAATTTTAGCAGTTGCCTCACAACAGCATGCTGGGATATGATGCACGACAGTCATCGACGTGGAGGCATGACAAAATAAAATTTGGCATTTACAGATGGCATTAGGATGCAATCGCTATGTGGATAGATGATCTGGATCAGGATGAATGTAGACCTATGTTAATGTCAGGTGTACATGCAGAGATCCAATCGCAATTGTCCAGATAATTTACCCAGATACAGATCACCAGTTAACACCAGGTGTAAATAGGGCCTTCCCTCATCCCACACTGAACAAGGTAATAAGAACTTTACGGTTCAACTATAAACAAGCAATAAAACAAATAGAAAAGCAGATTACTCTGCTTTCTTCAATTTCATTTCAGATGTATTGGCCCATCTATGTCTCCTCCATGATCATTTCTTTTGTTTCTTCACAGCTGACACAAGTTTGATATTCAAGGTTTTCACCCAGCAGCACTTGTATGATTTGTAAACTGGGTTACAGCCATTTCTCTCCCAAAATAAATCTCACTCTCCACTTTTTCCTCCCACCCTGCCAACAGCCAGCACCTTCACTCTTGCTGACATGAAAACCTGCACAAGCCACCAGCAGTATGATGGCCAAAACAGGAGCGAGTGGGAGGCACACATACTGGGGCTCTCTCACTGAAGCTCTCATCAACATGCTTTGTGAGAATAACAGTTTTACCAGTTGCAGGCTTATAAAATATTTAACATTCTTGCCTCAAAGTCCAAAATGTAGGAATTTGTATATTTCATGTTCCTGTTTAGCTACTTCCTGTGTGTATATATAACCTCCCAGTGACACACACAGTGGAAGAAGCTGTAGGCCTTATTTGCATTCTGATTCCATCCTGTCAGTACCCCAGCTGTGTGGTCCGAGAGAAATGAGAAACACTGCAGAAGTGATTGAAGGAGCCCAGCTTGAATTACTGTTATTTTCTCCCAAATGGAACCACCGCCATCTCCCAGAGTTGGTCACGCCGCAGTTGCAGCACAGGAACCAGTGCACAGAACGGCACATGGCAAAGTATAGGAGTTTTAATGCAGCTTCATTCATACTCCTTGTTGTTCACAGTAAGCTCAATTAAAGTGAAATGCACAACCAAATCAGCTCTTTAGACATTTTGACCAGAAATGCTTTTGCAGCTTCGTCTTGATTCATTTGAGTCATCATATGCCCCACTTTCCATTCCCAGCGTGTCAGCTTTGTCGAAAGGAAAATGATTGAATGTTTTACCACATGAGAAATGTTTCATAATGGCAATTTAGTGCTGGGAGCTGGGAAAACAACATACATGATTTTTCTTCATCTCAAAAAAAAAAAATAATGCAAAAGGTACAAAAAATTTAAAAAATACACCTTTGGGAATGGGTGTGTAATAGGTAGTCTAGCAAAGAGCAGGGATTGCATAAGGAATTTGATTCACATACTATATAAGATGACTACACATATTGTCAGCTCACATACAGTATGATTAACTGCTCTCCTTTTACTAGAAAAAGAATGACTGACAAAATAACAAATGACAAATAACTTTTCATATTGGAAAGGTCTCAAACCCTGTTATATTTTAATTGCTCATATCAATAGAATTGTCCCTTAAGGGCCAAACTGTAAGTTCAATAGTTGTGTAGTTTTTAACTGCCTATTAAAAAGGTTAGTAATAGTGAAATACCCATAAATGTCAGTAATTAAAATATGCAACAATGGCACAATCACGTCATGGAAACTGGTATCATGCCATCATGGAAACTAATGCACATAGGTTTACACCAGTGATGCACTATTGCTGTGCTCCGGAGACGCTATTAACAGAAAATGTTGTTTTCCTATCTGCCTATTATGGCGTGCAAATCACAAATTGTAAATGGAAAAAGTTCTTCATAATGGATAAAACATTGGCATTAATTTTGTTCTTGTTTTTGATTTGCTTTCATCAGATTGGACGTATTCTATTCCCAGGAATTAAATCAGTCATAGATAATGTAAACATTAATATTAGATCAGTACTCCAAAGGTCATGCACAAAGGTGTTCTGGGTAATATACAGAGTGAATCAAATTTAATATTGGGAACTGCATCTCCAAAGCCCAAGGTGTATTTTATTTTATTTTATTCTTTTTTTTTGTGCCTCAATAAAATGTTTAATCACTGCATACATATTAAACAAAATGCAAGGAAAGTGTGACAGGGAACCAAACAATTTGGCAGGTGCATTGTCGTTGGATTTAGAAATGCATGTGCAGTGAGTCATCTGAATATGAAGGGCACTCAGTGTCACAAACAAAGCAGTGTCACAGAGGGTACACAGAGGCTCTAGTGTTGCCGATTATACTGTGCCCTGCTGTGGCTCTCCATTACGCTAGTACTCAAGTGTTTGTGTTTGGATGCTGGGCTGGAGTACTGATGATATCACACTGTAACAGTCTTGCCTATCCAGCAACAAACCAAATCATGTACAGCACACATCCTCCCTTTACACCCCAATGGAGGCTTTTTGGGGGTCCGTCCAAGGTCATTTTCATATAGTATGTTGTAGGTTACAAATTAGTCGTATAAATTATCAGATTTTCAACAGATCTTCAATATTGAAACATGCAAAACAAGTAAACAAGCCTACAAAACAGGCTTGATCATTTGACAACCATTTCTCTGAGAACAGTTTAAAACTATTGTCTGCCTGTTGCTTCAAGGATCCGAAAACTCTTCCAGAGAACTGCAGCAGTGTATAAGAATGTTTTTTGCTCATGAATTCCTGGTACTGAAAATGTGATGTTAAGCTACAAGTGAGGTTTAGTGGAGATCGAGCTCCCTCTTTTTGCATATTTAGAAACAGAAATAGTTGACTATTTGTATTAAAATTAGTCATGCAGTTTCAGTATTTTGCCTGTCACGTCTTTTAGATTCTCAAAATGCAATGCTGTACATCTATCAGGAACATGGAAAGTGTCTAACTAATATAGCGAAATGGTACAGTCTTGATTTTTTTTTTTTTTTTTTTTTTTGCATTTTACTGCATCTCTGGCCATTGCGCCCAGGGCACAGTCCCTTTGTGCAGATTTGCTGTGACTTGGCTCGTTCCAGTGACAAACAATATCTGACTTTGAAAAGACATTCAAACAAAAAGCTGAGACAACAACCTGAACAATTATCTAACAATTATCATTTTCCGAACAACAAAAAAATATTCAATTACTACAGATAGCATTTTGAAATTTGCATTTTCATCACAAACTCTACCAAGTTTCCTCCGAGTTGATTGCCCTCTAAAATCAAAAAGAGAAAAGCTTGCTCCAACTGCTGATTTGCAGGGCTACATAAATATTCACGGTATGGGATAATTGCCATTTGAACATAACAGAAATATCCCCTGGTAGTCTCAGTCTTCACATCACATCAGAGCTGTCACAGTTTACATAATAAATGCTAATCATTAATGAGAGAGCTGAACTCATAGTTGGATGGCTTCACAGCCTCACAGTCTGTTTGGCAGAGCTGCCTGATAGATGAAGGGTGCTGGCATTTAACTTACGCTCCAGATCCACAGAAGCTCATTGAAATGCTGTGGGTGTGCCTCATCCTGACAGTATTTTGACTTGTTAAATTTTTCATCTCATTATCAAAAGCTCCAAGCTGGTTAATCCATATATAACCGCACCCCACCTTCATACCAAAATTTATTGAGTAAGTCATTGTAAACATCACTGAGCAGTAATTATTACTGTAAGAATGATGTAAGAATTAAAAGAATTATAGTCAACAAGTTTGGAGCTGTTTGTACAATTTAGAAATTTAGCAATAGTATGTAGTCCCTATTGCCTTCTTTTTCAAATGTTCACCACGATGCATACAGCACGGGACTTGCTGCTTCCACTTGCTTCTGAATGAATCCTTTTGTTATTGTGATGTAAATATGCATTAAACATCCTTCAAAATTAGATTGTTACTTCAATTTCCTTGCTAAACCTGAAAAACAAATTACTGGAGGTAATCTGTCCCAAAATAGTGTCACATCAATCCTAAAGCATCAATGCAGAATTAAAGCAATTATTTTAGAATTATATTCCTCATATGAATATCAATGCTTTACCGTCTTAACACCCATCGGTGCTATTGACAATACCCATGTGAAAATAAAAGCTAAACCTGATGATCCAATAGGGACAATGCTGTTCAGACCATTTTAGAGAAACAATGAATGTGCCTTGTGATGAGTCATATCTCGAGTGAAAATTACTTTTTTAAGCATTGTAAACTCTGTGGTAAATGTGGCACCTTGGGTCATCTCCATATAAAAAGATGTAATATAGAAAAGAGAAGACAGAAAATAACAAATTACTTGCACCATTTATTTTATAAAACCTCCTGAACACCATCAGTGGTGCAAAGAACAGTCCCATGAAAGGCCCTCTGCAACCATGGTCCACCCACACAGGTATGTTCACTTGTGTTACCTGATCAGACCTGAGGGCGGTGTGGGAGTGTTCAGGTTGGGCTTGATTTGTGTTTTATCAAACATTTTATGGTCGTGTCATCCTCCGTCACTTCAGCCACCCTCCTTCTCTCCTGCTTGTATCATTTCACTGTGTAGCTATAAAATAAGAATATAAACAAACAATATTTCCTGAATGAGAGATCCCACACTCCTCTGAAACTGGCTGGAAGTCACCTGTGTGGGTGTACAGGTCATTAAAGGAAGGGACACAACAAAACTAACCATTGGTGTAGTACAGCATGTCCTATCATGTGCTGCACATCGGGCTACAACAGACTGTTTTCCTGCAAAGTGCTGCCTGCGTTTTTGGCAATTATCTTTTCTTGGTGCTTGAAGATATTGTATCCTCTAAATCCGCTAAGACACAGAAAACATTACAACTGGTGAATCCTGGAATAAGTTATATATTGTATTCTGCACAACAGGTAAGCATACCACATGTTGGACTCAAGGAGAAAGAAGGACTATTGATCTGCGGTTATTAGCTCTGAGCTCATGCTGCACATCATGCAATACAGAAGACTCACAGAGGATTTATCATTGGCTATTATCTTGTAATAGATTAAAAAACATAATGTGTCAGTGGAAGAATAACTTTTCAGACCTACTTCCTTTTGGGCCAATCACTTCAGCAGTCAAATAAGCCTCTCCTATTCAGACAGCTCTATGTGAAGGGAATACATGCTGTACTTCCTTTCCCTACCTTTCCCTCGCTCACTGTCTCTCTCTCGCTGCCTGTCCCTAAAATGTCCCTGCTGGGGATTCTATCTCTTGGTTCCTTTTGAAGCAGTGGCCTCTCTTTGCCTCCATTATCTTGTAATTTGTGAGGGATTACGCTCTGGAGCACACACAGTCCACCCCGTTGCTTAAGAACTGTGACAGCTTACAATAATTGCCATGCTAATTAGCAGGAACTAGCCCAGTGCGCTTCTTTCCCTCTCTAGACCTGATTTGATGAATATGCTTTGATTAATGTCTGCAGCAGTGTTTCCATAACTTCCGATCCGCTGTAATTAACCATGTCACCAATAATAGTCACTGACTGATATATGCTAACAAATAAAATGCAGAGGCTATTGTTTTCTGAAGGACAAAGAGGAAACCTGTTTTCAGGCACTGAGAGGGTTTTATTTAGGTGCTGGCCAAGTGTAGGGAGCAGTTATTGCAATAAGATCAATAAAAACATCCCTGGAGTGTGGAGCAAATCATGATCAGCTCAGCCATAATGACTTGAAAAGACCACCTTTAGCCCATGATGCATTTCTCAGCTGATGGAGGTGGTTACTCCTTTCTATCAATAGCATATAGGGCATGGCAATAATTACAACCAACAACAAGATAGGTACACTGGCTGAAAATTAAAAGGAAGCTGTGAAGTGGCTTTTTCTTCCCCCAGCATGGGGTGGTCCACATGACCTTGTCTGTTTGAACAGGTGAGAGGGCTACAATTGAACACATCCTGGGCCAAATATTGAGCGACACCATTTTGACTCAACTGTCATGCATAATGTTATACAAAGATAAATGACGACAGACCAATGAGGCCAAAAATTGCTGATTTTGTCAGTGATTACAAAACCACAAAGAATATAATCAAATTTACTTTTTTTTTTTTTTAAGAGGTGAATGTGGGTCAACAAAAATGTGAGAACTTTTACTTTTATGCAACTAAAATGTAATATCAAGCATTGCTACAAAGGTAGGTTGCATGCCAATTAGCAGCCTTTGTCAACCCCCTGAACAGAAAACATTTGTTTGATGTATCTCCTCTGTTTTTTTCCCTCTTTTTCAGAGCAGTTTGTCTTTGTATGGCATTATTGTTAGGATTTCCAAGACTTGTTACCCTTAATTCCCTGTGACGATACATTCTGCCGTTATTCTGACGATTGCATCTGCAATTTAGGCACAGCTGAGGTGGCCTCTTTGGAGCTCTGCTGGTTGTTTCATGTTGCTTTGAAAACTCATATAACAAAGTGCTGATTTACAGACTTATCTTGCAAATGCTGCTGTTGCTATTCAAAAGCAGCATGTTTCTGCATGTGATTTAGTGACTTCAGCATTCAAACCTATTCCATTAGGAGTTTATCTTATTTTGCTGACCCCTTCTGCAGCTGTATTGTGTAACAGCCTTCAACGTTTCTGATCAACAGATCTCTCTTCTCACAGGTGAATCACTAACTCATCGTCGAAGTCCTCTTCGACACTAACCTACATTACAGCATGACCTCCCCTCCATGCCAGATATGCACATATCTCAGGGGACCTAATTGCTTGAAGTAAGCAGGGCCTTCAAAGCCTCACATGGAGAACCAACATTCAATACCTCAAAAATACCTGCAGCTACAGTTGTCTACATAGAATAAAAGGGCCCAAAATGTCAAGGATGATTGACCTTTAAGGCAAGACATGGCAGGAGAAAACATTGTTTTTTCAAGCACTGGTCAATTTTGAGATTTTGGGCTACATTTTTAGGGGTTTATTTCACCTTTTCTGTTTGGGTCTGTAAATTTCTCATAAATTCAACAAAAGTTAGTTTGTAAAAGTTAGTTTTATTCCTATCTATATTCTGTTTTGACAGAGAGGTTTGTTTACTAACATTTATAGCCTTATGTAACATTTTATTCCTGAAAACATGGCAAAACTGTTTTTTTGTTTTTTTTTTGTTTTTTTTTATGGCTGTTGACAGTAGGGTATTTTCTCATTTTCAGAGTGATAAAAAGAGACATCCGAAATCTCCTCTGCAAAAACATTGACTCTAATATTTCAACAAATTGAAGCAAGAATTTTGATCCTGGCTTCATCCAATTTGTGTTCAAGAAATGTATGCAAATTAGTGCATATTTAATCAGAAAATGTGTATGCATATTTAAACGCAAAATTTCAGAAAACATGTTATGCAAGAAATAATTGTCTTAAAATAAGTAATCAACTGCAGGTGTTTCAAGCTGATATCTATTAGTTTCCCTATTCACCTGTAGTGTCTTGCCTTAAAACAGAAGTGAGGTAAAATTATGGGTAGAGGTTTAAAATGTGGCTGCACTGTGCAGATTTCTGCAAATTTTGCCCAATCATTGTAACTGTGTCCCTGGCAGAAGCTTAGAGAGTAAACACAGCTATAAACTATACAGACATCACCTGGTGCAGCAAATGCTTCCATCTAGTGTGCAAATGAAGAATTGGGCTCTGGTGAGTAGTTTGGTGAGAAGTTCATTAACACATTAACAAATTGTTTGCAAGTGAAAAAAAAAAGAAATGCACTAGAATTGTCAACCAGAATTATCCACTGCAACAATGAAACTGCATGCACATATGTACAAGTCAAAGTTGAAACAGGAAGTGCAAAATATACTAAATAATTTCAGACAGTTTGTGATGGTTTTAATGTCAACTTATTTGATTACAAATTATTAGAGTTCTTTATATCAAAAAAATTCTTTTTTGGCATATTTACTTTAATGAAGATTAAAGTGTTCTCAATTATTCTGGCTAATATGACAGTATTCAGGTTGAAGCTGTGTTGAGTCACGCTGGGAATTACATAAGGTCGCCAAACTCTGTGAACTAATCACAGTGATACTGGTTTAAGTTGTCTTTCTCTAACAGATGCGATAAAGTAGAAGAGTGAGGAAGGTGTCAGACGAAGCTGTAAATAGTCTTATGACAGAGGTCCACCAAGGTAAGATCGAGACAGAGACAGAGAGAGATATGAGATGGTAACTACAAGCAACGAAACCCTCGTAACTGGAATCAAACTAAGGATGCTGCATGCGATTCACTCTATCACTGTTGCTATAACAATAGTGAGAAAAATGTTAAAACCTCTAAGAAACCATATGGTTCACCCACACAGGTGTTTTCCCTTATGTTGCCTGATTAGAGCTCTTCTCAGGACTGTGAGTGGGTGTGTACAGACTGTGCTTAATTGATAGCTCCATCACTTGCATGTTAGTTTACTTGCACCTGTTAGGGCAGGAGAACTTGATCTATATCAATAATCAGTTATTTATTCACTTTCCCAATAAACAATTTTATGTTTATGGGAAATATCTCTCTCTCTCTCTCACACACACACACACACACACACACACACACACACACACACACACACACACACACACACACACACACAGTGGGGTCCAAAGGTCTGAGAGCACTTTCCATATATCCATAGCTACGTCCCTGTCCCTGTAGACCCGTGTAGCAGCTGTCTAGTCACATGACGGCTGTCAGCTGATTTAAATGATCAAATTTCGGCTGTGTTGTGTGTCAACTCTCTGACTGAACCAAACCAAAGTCTGAGTCTGAGTTTGGATGCATAAAGAGTAGAAAACCCCTACCTGTAAGTCACTCTAGCTAACGCACATTAACACGCAAATTAGGTAGTCTTAGGGTAAATTTGCCACAAATCCTTTGTGTAAGTTGCGCTTAGTTTATGCTTAAAAATAAGTTTCCCCTCAATTACTTAGTTAAAAGAACTGAAATAAACAGTTTGACTTACCATGTGGACGAAATACTTCACGTTTTATGTTGTCGTCAAGAAGCTCTACTCACCTTTTAACGGTTGTATTTCTACCTAGTAAAATAAGCTAGTGCTAAATATCATTGACAGGGATTTAACGTCTGCTATCTTTACTACTGGGCCAAAGGAAGTCGAGCTAATGGAGGCAGATGCACCTGAGGACCAACTTCTTCTCTATGCTAAAGATGGCAGTTGTTCTCATATTCAGAGACTCCTTAAGTCAAGGATCGACCAAAGCATTTCTCTCGACATCAACTGCAGATGTACGTAGTGAAAATAAAATGCCACAATCCGCCGGCTGTCTTATCTCCAGGTAAACCGGAAACTGTTATTTTCCTCTTCCTCACTGTAGCTATTTCTAAAGCCAGTTCAGGATGGACACCCCTCCATCTGGCCTGTTACTTTGGACACAGAGATGTTGTGGAGGAGTTACTCAAGGTGAGAACTGATGTTGATATTGCTCCGTATACAGTTATGTTCAGCACATATTATATATGTATATATACATATACATTTCTATTTGCTGCCAGAGTTGTTACTGTATTTGCAGGCAGGTGCTGATGTGAATTTACAGGATAACATGGGTGACACACCTCTACACAAAGCAGCTGACACTGGAAGAAAGGTAATAGAAGGAAAAATAAAAGTGCTTCCCTGCTAGCTCATGTATTACAATAAGAAATGCTATATGCATTGTACCTTGTCATATACTGTAGTTTCTTTCCAGCCAAACTAATCAATCCATCAAATGTCTACTTTCCTCCAATCGAAGCTTTAGAGTGATGACAAGTTATGGTCAGATTTTTATTTATTTATTTTTTTACTTTTACTCTGGACCCTTAAGGAGATTGTTCTGTTGCTGCTGCGGTATGATGCCTGTGCCAACATAATCAATGGAACAGCTCAAATCCCCAAAGATGTCACAGAGGATGATGAAATCATTACAATGCTGGAGGGTATGAAATGATGGGAATATTTGCTGATGGCTTCTCATCACTGTAGATCAGCTGCCGTTGTTCTCAAATAGTGTTTGTTTGTGCAGCTGCAGAGAGGAGGGAGACAAGGCGGCGAGAGGAGAAGCTTCTGGAAGCTGCCAGAGAGGGGGATATCTCAACTCTATCTAAACTGGTTAGCGTCTGAACCTTTGTTGAATCATGGCAGAATATCTGTCTATTCTCGATTTGATAACAAAGTGTTAAAATTCACACAGTTAACCACAATTGGAACAACAGACTTTGCATTCTTCTCTGTCCACTTTGCCAATGTTAGCCAGCACCATTTACATGATTATGGTTGTATTAGTCTACTTTTCAGTTTTAAAAGTCACACATGAATATATTTTAGTCAAGGGTCTAAAAGGTCTAAGGCTCAGTCAGGGGTCAACTGTCCTGATGACCTGCTGTATGTTTTGCAAACCAGTGGAGACTGTTCAGTCAAAAAAGTGGATAGTTTGTGAACAGTTTTGCAGTGCAATGCTAAGCTGTTTGTCTGTGGTTCAACTATCCTCTCTTCTTTAGCTCAATGGGAAGGAAGTGCCAAATATTCACTGCAGGGATGCGGTGGGTAATACACCCTTACACTGTGCAGCCTACAGAGGGCAGAAGCAGTGCATCATAAAGCTGCTCAAGTCTGGAGCCAACCCTAGTATCAAGAACAACAATGGTACATCAATTATCTTGTTCTCAGCATCATCCCTTATTTTTCTAATATTTCATTAGTTCAATAATGTTTAGGACAGTTGTCCTTGGAATCATCATTTGTTATCAAAGCATTTTAAAATCAATATGTGTGGTAAATACTATGTTCTGCTAATTTTGTTCCTAGGCTGTGTCTAAATGTGTATAATGATTTGCTTGTATGGCTGATGATGTTGCAGACCAGACAGCACTGGACCTGGTCCGTAGTGATGAACTGAAACACACTGTAGCAGCCTATCAAGACAAGGTGAGAGCAGATAACTAGTTTTAAAACCTGCTACCTGAATTATCAGGTCTGCTCATGTAAGGCACTGCTGCACATTTTGTAATGCCAAATTTTAGTATACTTACAAGGTCCAACTAGTGCTCTTGACTTCAGACAATTAGTATTAAACCTGCCATTTGATTCATGTTCCATAAAAGATGATCCAATTATTCCTTTGATTACTTTGATGATCGCACCATCATCTGGCTAGAATTTAGCCAGGAAGGATAAAAATCTGACAGATTTTTTTGTGCAATGGGATGACCTTGTTCATGTTTCCTAGAGGATTAAACACTCATATGTGCATGCAGTTTCATTGTTGCAGTGGATAATTCTGGTTGACAATTCTAGTGCATTTCTTTTTTTTCACTTGCAAACAATTTGTTAATGTGTTAATGAACTTCGCACCAAACTACTCACCAGAGCCCAACACAATCTTGGGCACTCTGTGAACTA
The DNA here is from genome assembly GCF_002260705.1 of Seriola dumerili. Classification (NCBI taxonomy): domain Eukaryota; kingdom Metazoa; phylum Chordata; class Actinopteri; order Carangiformes; family Carangidae; genus Seriola; species Seriola dumerili. Next base: position 28,451 of record NW_019176076.1, read on the forward strand.
ATAGTTTGCTGTATTGAAACTCAGTGCTTCATGTGTTCAGCACCTAATAACAGATTTGATGTTTTCATTTTCTCTTGTAGGAAAAAGAGGTCTATGCTATCTGCACCTGGTCTAAAAATAGTAGATGCACCCAACCATCTTTGTGCATTTTCGCATTGTCTTTGTACATGTTCACTTGAGGTCTGGCAACTGGGGAGGAAAAGCCTTGCAAGTCAGCAGTCCTTGCTCTTGCTTGGATGTCTGATAAGCCTGGCATAGCTTCAATGCAAAGCATTGAGGTTATTGCATAGTCATGATGGGAATAAAAAAAAAAAGACTAGACACTATGCTGTTAAGTAAATTGGAAAAAAATATTTACCCCTGAAACTACACAGGATTTAGTATCTCGGTCTTACCAAAAACTCTTCAACACTCTCAATCAGGCTCTGTCTGAGAATTTTCTTTTTTTTTCCCCACAAAGGATGTGAACAGTGGGGTGCAGAAGATTGAAGGCCCTCTTTGGAAGGTACCCAGATGTTGAGGTGTATTCTTGTCTATTCTTAAAAAGTCAGGCAATTTTTTTGTTCAGGCTCCCCCACATTTGATGGTATAGACTTTACTTTTGTCAATTTAGTTAACACACAGCATCATCATCATCATCATCATCATTATCATCATCATCATTTTTAGTATTATATACAAAAGGTCCCTCACAACCCTTTATTTATTATCATTCTGAACAAAAGACAAAATTAATAACACTCTCCCCTTCTGCACAAGATATATTTATACATTTAAATCATTTACTATTGCTACATAGTTTCATACATCTGTTATTGACTTCATTTGTCTCTGACAGAGTTCAAGGTTTCTTGGATGGCGATCCCACTGGGTGGTAATTGAGGATGGAACTCTCTCCTGGTATCCCAGACAGTGAGATAACTTTATTTGTATATAGTCATGTAAAGCTAAAACATTATAGTATGTACTGAGCATGTATAGTGTATCGTATATAATGTACATTGGCTGTTAGCCACAATAGAAGTCACTTTCTTATTACGCCATCCTTCATTACTGCTGTGTGTAAAAAGCCAGGCTTAAACGCACAATGCTTCAATGTTTCTTGCAGTGGCTGATATAAAAGCAAATCTAATTTCTCCCAAACAATTCTTGTTGGAGATGAAGGGATCAGTAATGGTTCATCAAGCATGCAGTCAAAACTGAAACTTTTAACAGTGACTACAGCTGTACTATATGTAGATTACAGCTGTTTTTAATTTTATACACTGCCTGTTGTTTGTGTGCTTTTTCATTTGTTTCTTTTCCCAGGGCTGACGCACGGGCTGGTGTCAGGAAACAGGGCTGTAAGTCTCTAACACAAGCCTATTGCATGGTAGGTCGAAGAGGTCAGAGGCTCATTGTAACTGATTAACCCTCATGACTACGCAAGGATGCTCAGTCCTTAGATGTTTCATTTGTGATAACACTGCACTTATGACATGATGATGTTCGACATCCAGTGTGCAAAGCATGGCCATAAGTGATTTCATGTTTGTCATTCCAGGTCAAACCATGGGATCATTGCTTCTTCATGCTCAGGTGCTTTGATGACACTGTGCTTTATTTTAAGGTCTCCTCAAAGACAAATTCAGTGGCAACAAGAAAAGTGAGATGAGATTCACCTTCTACACCCTCGCCTCCCTAAATAGTCTGACCGATTCAGCTATAGCATCTGCATAAGTAGACAAATATGTAAATGTTACTGGTATTTTTCCACTTAGAAATGGTTGGATGCGTTTGAGGCACATTCATCCTATAGTACCCATCACTGCACCGAAGAACAGGTTGTCGATGATGATGGTGATGGTGGTGTGGGAGTGGGAAACCTGACACAAGCAGTTCAGGTAAGATTTAAGTAAAATTTTTTAAGGTGTAGCTGCATGTAGGGAAGCAATGCCGTTCAGTGCCTTTGTTTCCACAATGTATTATTTTAAAAATCCATGTTTGTTGAGCTGTGAGGGTTCCCCTGTTTAAGTGCCTCTGTCCTGTACTCCTGCAGGCAGCCAGTACTTGCCAGCAGAAATTGGAGAGTGAAGTGTCAATATTTCTATCCATGGTGAAGAATGAGGAGAATTCTGGTAAGTGCCCCAGACTGTGTTACATACCAGTGCATTAACTGTGTTGGTGGGATAAATTTATATAGCAGAATAAACAATTATTCTAAGATTATTAAAAATTATTGTTGACAATAAAAATAATCACATGATGAAAATAATTGTTAGTTGTAGACCTATTATATAATATACATTTTAAGCAGCAGTTATATTTTGTCTTGTTCTGTTTTCAAGCATTGGCTGCTCCTCTTCTGCTAAAAGCCAAAGAGACCAGTGAGCTTTCCAGTGAAACTTGTGCCGCCCTCCATCTGTGCCTTGAACTATTGTCAAAACAAGAAGAGGTAGGCAAAGTAACAAACACAATACAGTCCAATTGTAATCTCATCATATTTTTCCTCACACCTAATTAAATGCTATCAAAACCATAAAAACCTTGCATATATTGTAATGTTTGTTATGAAAGTGAAACAGCGTTCGCCTTCTGATGTAAAACAAATTTCATATATCAAATCTGACATCTAATTTAATCTAGTAATATTGCAGCTCACTGAGCTTCTATGAATCTTCATCTCATTGATTCCCGTAACCTCACCCACGTGCTGAGCGCCTATTGGTTGAATAAATTGTACTGAATGATTACATAGCTCCTCCCCCTTACGTTATCTCTTTCATACCAATCAGGTTTGAAGTTTATGTTTGAGTGCGTGCACGCGTGTGTGTCCCTGTCCACCTGTCCTCATGGTTGTGCCGTGCCCTTGGGGTGGGGGGTGGAGGGGGGGTGGAGGCAATGGAACAGTGTGGTAATTACTGGCATGTCTGTAGGAAGGACACAGGCAAGATCCGCTTTTATGCTTAGGTCTGCATTCAGCTTGCAGATCAGTGTAGACGCGCGCACGCGCGCACACACACACACACACACACACACACACACACACACACTTGGATTTGGATCCACACACTCCCGCTCCAGGGAAAGGCTGTGCATTGAGCGAGGGAACTCAAGTGTGTGCATATTCACAGGCTCAGCTGGCGATACATGCTTTCACCCTCCAACAGTGAGAATACACGCTCGCAGGCACACTTCCACATGCCAGAGCATCCGAGCACAGGAGAAAGAAGAGACAGCGACAGCACTTTCTGCACAGGTACAAACCAAATAGTTTTTCTCTGCTTTCCTGTCATCGTTTTTTTTTTTAAATTGTCATCTGAATAACTGGCATTGTTTGCAGTGAGCTGGTCCCAGATGACTTGGCGTGAGGTGTTTGAAGTTTGGCATCAATTCTGATGTTTTTAGTGTGGCGTTGATTTGAGGGTTGGTTTGAAGCTTTGGCACAAATGAGAGCTGTTTATCAATATGCGCAGGTCATTACTGTGGATTTAATTATCTGAATTTTGCCTGTGAAATGTAGCTTGTTTGAAGTGCAACTGAACACACTACTCATTGCAGCTTTTTTAATGAGATCATCTTATAATGTAATGAATTCTGAGTGAAACTGATGGTATGGAGAGGAAACTACTTTGATTAGATAGTTTTTTTATTTGATATGGTGATACTTAAGGTTAAGCTTTTAAGATATAATTGTCTGTTTGACCATTTTAATGCAGGAGTTGTTTTTTTTGTTTCACAGTACCGTACGACTAAATTAAGAACTCAAAGATATACATTGGTGTCAAACTCTGTCTCATTACCAATTAAGAGACTGTGTCGAGGGATTGCTGTGTGTAGAATGGTATGCACTACAACTCTCTAATTGTAAAACCATCTGCAAAGCAGGAATTAAAATTATCTTAATATGGAGACACAACTAAGGACTCCTGTGTCTTTGTGTGTGGTTTTTGTACAATGAGGTGTTGATAACTGAAGCGATTTTGCATCAGATAGAATGAGGTCTGCTTTAAAAGTCAGCTCGATATGATATTGCTCAACAGTGCCCAAATATAGCATGTTTACAAAGTGATGTGTGCATTGCCAAATCACATTATCTTAGTATGAATCGGCAACAGCTGCTGTCCCGTCACATGGAATAAACTGCCGTTGTTATCGCAGGGAGGCTGAGGACATTCATCACAGTCTCATCACCCAAGAAGCATTGAAAATCACATAACAATGGGCAGTGAATTCATTTCTAATAACCAGATAGTGTAACAAGTAGAAAATGTCTTAACAAGCATGTTACAGCCACCGGTCTCATGTTAAGCTTCTGCTACTACGTGCGCTAAATGGATTATATTTTCTACAGTGCTGAGATTGGCTGTATTAGGCAGGATTAACTTTAATCCCATATTCCCATTGTCCTGCCACAGATGCCTCCATCGGTGCCACTTACACATTTGTTTTCTACAGTACATAACACACAGGAGTCACGTGTTGTTGTAATTGTGCTTTGATTTCCAGGCAGATGTGTAACAGAGGAGCATGAATTATATCTCAAAGGGTTTCACAGCAATTACAGTATTGCCCCTCAGCAGAGAAAATGTGGTCTGACCCAGTTCAGCAGCTGCTGCAAAATTAAAGTATGCTGGTGAGAGCGCCACATTTATTCAGTATATGCAGGACACAGTATGACGGGTTGGCGACGACATGACAATAAGGACTATGCTAACTTTCTTCACTGAACATTGTATTGAACATTGAGCTGCAAATAGACAATCCTGGGCGGAAACCATCCTGGAACGTTGTTATAGTAACTCAGACAAAACAGGTTTATAAGCCAAACCTTTCTCTGTGTTTCTCAGGCAGCAGGCTTCCACATTTGTCAAGAAAACAGATGGAGGCTTTTAGCATGAAACCACTTAGTGGTGACATACCAAGCAGATCCGTCACGTTGTATTGCTCTGAAGGCGAGAGAATGTGGCATTGTATTTTCTTTTTTCCTCCGTAGTTATTCATAAATTTGGATCATAGTATAAGAAAGCAGATTGCCTTCAAACCATTGGGAATTGGAGAGAACACAAAGTACAGTTTGCCCCTTACTTCAACCATGGCTGCATGTGTTACTGACCTACTGAGTGTCATGTCATACCCAGGAGAGACAGACTTCAGTGGGGGACTGCTAAATTTTTTTGTTGGTCCCTGCACTGGCCTCCTTCTTTTTCAGGTCATGAGATCTGTATAAGATGAGGAAGTGCACATTCAACCTAGTTCTTTGGGACACAACGTGTGCACCTACCACTATTTCTGTGTAATTGGTTACTATATCTCTCTGCAGTTCTCATGTCACACTCAAATAAACAAATTTTTAGTTGCTTAGGTCCCAGCCATCATTGATTCATGCATAGTTGTAGTTCATGTTATACAGTTACAACTGGTTAGAGACAATTAGTTATTACAGAGTACCATATAGAGCTGTAATAAAATTTCCCTCTGAGATTTGCGTCCCCTTCAGCAGAGGAAGCAAATTTTAGAACAAAGTAAATGCTGTACCCTTTGGGGTGTTGGCCAAGGAGAAGCATCCCTCCCAGGCTCCAGCAACAGCTACAGCACACAGCCTCAGCAGGGCTTAAAATAGCGCTGTTTGTGCTCAGGCGAGAGGATGCAGTGAGAGCGAAAAAGCTGGCTGGGATAGTTACACAACAAAGTGTTGTGTTCCTGAATGGGCTCTTAAGCCAAGTGCCAGGGACATGGAGTGTTAACATAGGCTTCTACACAGTGGGCTCATCTACTTTATACCATATATTCAAAGAGGGTGGAATTAAGTGATGTTTTTCAAGGAGAATCTATTTGTGGATATTTCTAATGGCTCTTATTAGCCAGCATCACCATGTGTCTCTGTTTGGGAAAATGGGCACCTGGCAAAAGCACAAACATTTTAGAACAAGAGAATGATGCAGATTTTCTAACTATTGGATTTCGTTGAAATTATAATTTCTTATCATTTAATCTTTTCAAAATATGATTATGTTATCATAATATGACTTCCCAGATTGTGTTGAAGGACATATCTTTAAGTCTGGGGAGAAACTATAAAGATGTAGGTGTTTCTCAAATATGAATTGAACAGAATCTAAATATCCACTAACACTGTGTTCCTATTTTCAGACTGAACACAGGGCTGAACAAACAATACAGCAAGTGTGATGACAGCAAGAGCAAAAGCGCGGTTTGTCCTTGACTGTAGGTGCCAGACGGCTGTTGAAGCTCGTGCGAAAGAAGCTGCTTTTCAGCTTCTGTCACAGTTACAGCAGAAGTCTCAGTGAAACAGAGTCCATGTTTATGTACAGTAGTTTGTTTTTACAAGGATAAAGGTCTATATAAAGTGATCATGGATAATTTAAGCGTGAGTGTGGGTTTTTGGTTACATCAGATGTGCATATGTACAAATGGGTTGATATGTGGTAAGGTCATAAATGTGTCAGTTAGGATGAACAGTCAGTTAACAAACTTAATGTAGCGTGACACATAGGGGTTTTATAGCTCTGTCGCAGAGTTAGGATCTGCATATTGTTACCAGTCAGTCATCCTCACCTTTGTAAGTGTATGCGAAATTAAATTTCGCCGAGTCAAGTCTGGGACACAAAAGAAATCTGGTGTACATTATACATTATGTATTTCCAAAAGATACATAATAAGCTTAGCTGGTGTTAGGGGTGCTCCAATTGGAATCAGATAAATATGCATTACAAATGGCTGGATTAGCAGCACCAAAAACTAATCAGCAAATAAGTAAATGTGTTACTCATTGTTTTCACTGCCTCATCCATCTCCACCGCACAGACATCTGCAGCAGTTTTGAAGTTGGAGCTGCTGACTGCAATGGGACAGTTCTATATACTGAATATTATATGTTATAATTGAAAAAAATTCTTGTCAAATAAATTTTAGAAAATCATACACATACTGATGTGTATTTCACAGTTTTTACATTAATGGGAATATCTCACATGAAAATGATGTCCTGGAATTTCACAAAAAACATTTTTTTGACCTTGTTTATCACATAAAATCTCCATGGTGATCACTGAAACATGATGGCTATAGGCACATACTGTATCTGATAGAGTAATTGTGAACTGAATTAAAAGAAACCCTCCTTGAGCACATCGAGCACACAGCAGATTCATCAACAGGTGTGCATGGCTGTGCCCACAACATGATGTTTCAGGCAGTAAAGAAACTTTACATCTTAAATAGAAGACACTGGCCTTGTTTTGCTGTCTCGGATTTAGAGTGTGATTTCCAAGCTCCTGTTTCTCTCAGACTTCTGAGAGTTTATGTTTACTGTTTATGTTACTTAGAAAGGCATTTAATTGGTAATTGAGTTTATTTATGTCATTTAAAGTTTTAATTGTTTAAGCCATTCTTAATCATTTATAGTAGCAACTGTAGATTTTTTTTTTTTTTACTTTTTACTTACTGACTTCTGTCCAGTTAGTAAAAGATGCACGACAGCAGCATTAGACAATAGGAAACATTGATCTAGTTTGTCCCACACTGGCCTGGCTCAGGTTGCTCTGAAGGTCCTGGGCTACAGAGCTCTCCGAGACTGGGGTATTTGGTTCCGACTGGAGGAAACCAGATCTGTGGAGAGGTATAGAACAATGGCCTGCCATCAGAACCACTAAGACAATCAAACCATCAGTCAATATTTGGTAGTTACACTGTCTATACTGAACACATGCATTAGAAATGTTGCCTCAAAACACATGAGCATAGTCCCTTCTTATACTGTACTTTGTCTCTGGTGGCTTGTGCTTCCAGGTGTGGAGCCTGAAGTTAGAGCAGGAGGTGGAGAAGAACAAAGCTCTGACAGAGGCCCTGCAGAGTTTGGCAACTGAACACGACGAACTCAAGCAGTCGCTGAGCAAGAGCAGGAGGTTGTCTACCCTCAGTACTCTCACCGAAGATGACTTCTATGACGCTGAATCAGGTCAGCAGCCCTTACTATAAGTGGTCAGTTAGTGATGTAATCAAGAAGTGAGTATCTCACTGGGGCTATAAAAGACCAATATAGAAAGTAGTTTTTTTATGGAGTGTCTTGGCGAAGTTATAAATTACAGTCTCAAGCATTATCTTCTCCGATCATCTTCTAATTTGACTAGTTTTCAACTTAAAAATGATACTGAGTTAAATGCATTGTTGAGTGAATTGTGCTCATTCCTGACATTGCAGAGCTGTCCTTAAAGGTAACTTGTGGAGTTTTAGACCAGTAGCAGCGCTATGGAGCATTGTTTTTACATGTGGGTCCTATGACATGCTACACATTCCAGACAGGAAGAAGAGTGCAAGTTTGGATGTAAACAATGAGCAAAGGAAAGGTTTTTGTTTTTGTTTTTTTCAAATCTCTTATGAGGAGGCCATTCAACATGTTTGTCAGGCCTCAATACCAAACATATTTCTTTTTAGTGAGTAGCACTAAATGTAAACATTACTTTTTGTTTAGAGAAGAAAACTCCACAGGGCAACTTGTGACACATGTTTACATACTTGTGTCCGAGCAAACGCTTCCAGCAGCACAGTTTTCACAACAATAATGAGTATAGTTAAGAAATACAGCTTTACAGTGTGTGTGTGTGTGTGTGTGTGTGTGTGTGTGTGTGTGTGTGTGTGTGTGTGTGGTTGTGACAAGACTATTGGCACAATATCTGTCTCTGAAATTGCCCAGACAACATTGCCAATGTCCTCTTCTCTTATACTCAAGGGTATTCAGAAAGTGATTATGCTTCAATTCAATTAAAGTACAATTCAAATCATTAGTTAATGGAGAGGAATTAGACAGTGGTTACTTACCAAATGTCTGTCCTGTAGGGTAATTGCATCAGCAACATGATTATGGTAAAAATGTATTGCACAAAGTTAGCTTCTCTGTCTAGTCGAAAGCCTTCCCTCTGCAACATGTTTGTGGACTATAGAGCAATCTTTTCTCAAGAATCATTGCATTATTCATAGATAGCCCTGAGTTATCTACTGGCCAGAGACACTCTGTAGTAAGACTCTAAAGTGTGCTCAGCATATGTAAGAGAATTTTCACGGCTAAGCTGAGCGAGTAAACCCCGACCATGTTTTTCTTTTTTTAATATAGAGAGTGTTTGTGCAGCAGGGTTGTATCTACTACATCCTGATTCATCCATGTAGCTGTTATGTCTGAAATTGCAATTCCTGTCAGCACATCATTTAAAATAACTCAGACTAACATATACAGTCCTCCATCGTAGAGTGTGCAAATACAACACCATTCTCCCTCCCCTCCCCTTTATGTATGTGACAGTACCTGTAATGTCACTGACAGTACCGGTTAGGGGAGGAGTTGCATTCAGCATGCACAGAGCAAACAATGTTGGAGGAAATGAAGCCTCGCTGTGGCCTCTCATTGGAACACAATCCTCAGGTGGGGTTTGGCTGGCAGCAGGGAGGGGGAGGTTGGAGAGGAACTTGAGCACAGGTGGTTATTTGCAGACAGTTTACTGTTGAGGCTGCAGCTTTCTGAGCTGGCAACTCGAACCTGTGGGTGTGTGTGTGTGTGTGTGTATGTATGTGTGTGTGTGTAGATGCGTGACAGAGTGTTTGGCATGACCTGGCATCTGCCCCCTGTCATCATCCTGCAGAGTCGGAGTCGGAGCTCTCTGTGAGCGGCTTCCTGTCTGTGGCCAGTCACTCCTGTGAAGAGGACGAGGGGAGAGACACCCCCCTTCGCAGCAGCCTCCGCCATTCCAACGCACACAGGGGGCCTACCGGAATGTCAGGGGAGGGTAACCATGGCAACCAACCAGCCCAGTACAATGGAGTCAAGAAGCACAGGTGGGACATGCTCCAGTTATGATGTCATGCTTGTTTACTGGCTTATACGATGGCTGTGAGACGGGTGGAAATTCAAAGACATCCGTGCTGAGTGCTCTCCAACTGGAGAGCAGAGTTAAAGTAAAATATAACTTTAAATTACTGAAGGACTGTTGGGTTGCAGACCTCCATCAGCTAGCTGATAGGCCCGTAAATGGCAGAGTTGGTGTAATGGGACACCACCTTTCCACTCCGTTCTGTTTTTGTAGTCAAGTGTTTTTTGTTTGAGCTCCCAATCCACAGAGAATAGCCTCTGCTGTGTTTTTCCAGACGGATCCAACTCTCCAAGTGAACAGTCAACTTAGCGCTGTGTTTGGTGCTTTGTTTCGTGAAGATTTGACAGTCTCTTTCATTTCCGTGGATGCTGGTTCTGCCTTGGCCTCTCTTCTTTAATCCAACAAGTGATCCATGAATAATTTAGCATGTGCTGGCTCAGAGTAGGAGTTGGAGGAAAGGGGCCTGGCTGGCTGACTGGTTGGCTCTGTGTGCATATGTGTAGGCGTGTGTGTGTGTGTGTGTGTGTGTGTGTGTGTGTGTGTGTGTGTGTGTGTGTATATGTGTGTGCGTGTGCGTGTGTTTGTGTGAGTAGTGCATTAAAGATTTATGAGGTGTCTGTTTATTTGGAATTACTCCTGTCATTCAAAGATACATCTGTCCCTGGTTGCCTGTAGATGGGCTTAAGAGTAGTTGTTTAATATTTCTCTCACCTTCTGTACCTTTCTATAATAACACCCTGCCATAAATTCTCTAAAATTGTCCAAATAATCTGCCTTTGACTGAAGAATACAGTATCATAAATGTTTTATTTTGAAGATTTGAAGACTTATATATCTCAGCTGTTGGCAATGTTGGCTTTAGGAAGTGCATGCAAAGTATTGATGTAACATATTCATATGCCCTACTTCATTTCCATGTTGGCTTGTGTTTCAGTAGCCTCTGCTGAACAATGCAGTTGAAAAAATAATTTTATCGGTATTATTATTTAGAATATAATGTAATCTAAGATAGATAGGTCAGATTTGTTTATAAAATTTGAGCACTTCATCAAAGAAAGGATGGTTTTATTCAGCAGTTGTAAAAACTACAGGTCCCATAAATCTTCAGTCATGTACAAGTCAAACTGTAGATCCAGTTTACTTCAGAAAATAGAAAACCCCATTATCATGTTTCAGTTTTTCCATCTAATTAAAGAAATCCTCCATGCTTAAATGCGTTTTTGAGCAGAGGCTAACATGTAGTATAGTATAGAGCAAACCCAGACTCTCTCCCTCTCTGTTTATTTAGCTAATTTAGGTTTTTATTTGTGTTGAGGACACCATTTTCCTCCAGCCAGTAAATGTTGTAAATCTGTCCACACTGCAGCTGTCAGCAAGACTGGAAGATAAACGGTGCTGCTTGACTAAATTACGTCTCTGTTGTGACTAAGTTTAAGATTTAGAGGGAGTTGGAAATTGGCTGTGTGTGGCAAAGTTAACACAGAGATCAGAATTTAATTAATCTAAATGGTGTTCAAACTTAATTATGTGAGAAGTGTTGCTGAACCGAACTTGCAAAAAAGAACAATTTAAGGAGTGCATCTTATAACCAGTCTTTGAAACCAACACACATGCAGTTGTACATCCATCCATGGATATTGCATGAGGCTTGACCGGAGCAGCTGACAGCTCATTAGCTTACAGGTGTCAGATGACTTTGTTTCCAAATGGTGGGTCAAGCTATGTTATCTGCTTTGCAGCTTTTAAACAGTTAAAACTCTCAGCAGCCAGAAGACAAAATACCTGTTTTAATGTGTGGTTGACACTAGAAGGTAGTGGATTTGGTGTCGTATTATGAAAGTAAATCACTAAATCAAGTGTGGAGAAAGCCAGGTCGGATTGCCTGAGGTGTCGATGTTTGCCTGCACGTGACACAAACATTAAAAATCGCATGACTTTCCATTAATAAAGAGAAAAACGTATTGTATTTACATATAGATGTATGTTTTGGCACATAATATGGGCACTGTTAGAAACTGTCCTCATTAATGTAATTCTCTCACACAGTTGTCAGTGTTTCTCTGTCTTTATCCTACTGTCCCGTAGAACATCTCTACCGTCTCCCATGTTCTCCAGGAATGACGTCAGCATCTGGAGTATCCTGAAAAAATGCATTGGCATGGTGAGAACAGACAGACTTCCTTCAACAGATTTACCTTTAATTTGTTGCACTGTAATTTGCAGTTTGGAGAAAATTAAAGCAGAGACTTGAGATTTTGTTTTTAAGTAGTCTTATTGAATAAGAACTGAACTTACATGAAAAGTTAGGTCATTGTGATAAATCAGTTTTGCACTTCCTCATTACTTTCTTACCCTTAGTAGTATCAGTCTTTAGTATCGGTGTCCTAAGGGATCCTAGTCTTCACTCCAGACCCTGCCTGGATTTCATTACATTTAATAAGGTCTATTAATGTTTTACTCCTTAATTAATCATGGATAATGAGTCGTGCATAATGTGGGCCGACAACTAGATATACAGTCAATATACAGACACACATGGGACACTGCTGTATACTTAAATCCTGTTAGAGTTGAGACATATTGATTGAATTAAGATAATATCTCCTAACTTCTCGCTCTTTTTGGTAAATCACTGTATTAGGCAAAAATGAGGCAAACCTCTTCTGAGGCCTTACAGTGTGTCTCGGATATCGCAGTCAAATATTATACATATAAAGAGTAGTGTTGATTCATGGCACCACCTTAACATATTGAATCTGACCATTAATTGTGACCTGTTACACCCTAAGTGCACATACATGCACATCTCAAACGCATCAGATAAAGATCTTTGTTAGTGTATTCACATGTTTATACACATATTATGTAACTGATTCACACATCATATATAAGCTTTGCAAAGAGGCCACTGATTGCAGCTCTTCTGTATTCGGTTGCATTCACTACTCATGCACTAGTCTGTGCCCTCACAGTTTCTTTTATCTTCTCCAACTCTTTCAGGAGTTGTCAAAGATTGCCATGCCTGTGATATTTAATGAGCCTCTGAGCTTCCTCCAGCGGCTAACGGAATACATGGAGCACACCTACCTCATCCACCAGGCCAATGCCACAACAGACTCTGTCGAGAGGATGAAGGTATCACCAGGCTCATGTTCACTTTCTGCAATAAAAACACATAAAATATAGTTAATCTCCAAGGTAATATGTGAGTATTTATTTGAATCACGTCAAATCATAATTCATAAAGCACTCTGCCATTATTTAACTTTGTGCTATCGCAGTCTTTTTGAATCAAACAGTTACATGCTGTTATGGGACTCAGTAGTTACTACTTTTATATTTCCTATCATAATAAAACATTAAATTAGTTGCTTGTAATTAATCATAAGTCAATGCTCTGTAGTGTGTTGCAGCATTTGCTGTGTCAGCTGTAGCATCACAGTGGGAGAGGACTGGGAAGCCTTTCAACCCACTACTGGGGGAGACCTTTGAGCTCGTCAGGTAAGACAGTAGACAACCTTATATTCACACATCTGTCGTGAGCACACTTATGTACAAAACATTTTGTATTTAGTGACGATTTAAGATTTTTTTTTAGTGGACTTTCCCTGTAGTAGCAGCCATGTTCTTGTTCTCCATCAGAGACGATTTGGGCTTTAGGTGGGTGTCAGAGCAAGTAAGCCATCACCCTCCAGTCAGTGCCTTTCATGCTGAAGGCCTCAAGGAGGATTTTGTCTTCCATGGCTCCATTTACCCCAAACTCAAGTTTTGGGGAAAGAGCATAGAAGCAGAGCCCAAGGGAATCATCACTCTGGAGCTCCCCAAGTGAGTGCACAGTCTGAGACTGCTTGTAAGTCTCATTTGATTCATTTTGAGCATCATCTTACACAACATGTCTGACAACTTGTCTTTACTTTCCCACTTCTTTGTCTCTGCAGATATAATGAAGCCTACACCTGGACAAACCCCTCCTGCTGTGTCCACAATATCATTGTTGGTCAGCTTTGGATTGAGCAGTACGGCAATGTGGAAGTGATCAATCACAAGTAAAAAATCTCTTCTCTTTGTGGTGTTCTGTGTGTATGTTTATCTGCAAACGAGCTTGCCTAGTACATTTCCACGCATAGAGACTTGGGTACATGAATAACTTGTTTCCGTGCTCTGCAGTGGAGCGTTGATCTACTTTCAGATTCAGCTTATTGATCATGGGAGCAGAACTGGGACAGTTGCCATTAAAATAGAAAAGCGGGAGCAGGATAATTAATGTTTGAGAGCCTCAGCTCACAGAAGGAGAATAGTAAAACAGAATTAGTAAGCAGTCTGTCATTCTGTGGCAGGACCGGAGAGAGATGCAGCATGACGTTCAAGCCCTGTGGCCTCTTTGGGAAAGAGCTCCATAAAGTGGAGGGATACATCCTAGATAAAAGGTATTGTCTCTGTTGAATTATGATTTTACTATTTATCAGACGTTCAATATTGCCTTAAAGCAATAAGCACACCTATCATAAATTATTACATTTTTAATTACTTTGTCATATGTAATGTTACAAGACAGTTCATTTTATAGTCAGTATTGTCATAACAATAAAGCTCAGAGATGATGTATCAAATAACAAAGACATCTAAAGCTGTGTTTTATTAATGTTTGTACTTTATATGTTTGCAGTAAAAAGAAGCTCTGTGCAATATACGGGAAATGGACTGAATGCCTGTACACAGTAGACCCTACCACCTTTGATGCCCACAAAAAGTCTGACAAAAAGAATTCAGATGAAAGGAGGGGCAGTAAACAGGTAAACAAATTAAATAAATTCAAAGTCACCTACATTTCGTCTCTATTTGGTTCAAGTTAAACTTGAACTTATTTGTGTGTGTATGTCTGTGGCCCCAGAGCAGTGTGGATGAGGAGCCAGAAGAGATGCCTCCACCTGATGCTGAAACAGTCCAGGTCATCCCAGGCAGTGAGCTCATCTGGAGGATCACACCTCGACCAGACAACTCAGCCAAGGTACGAGATGAAAACAGATGGAGGTGCAAGGAGGACAATTTGTAAATTATAAAAAGAGAGATTGTTGCTTCTCATCCTTTCTCCTTCTATGTTGAAAATGTGGTAATTTTATTCTCTCTGTGGCAGTTCTATGCATTCTCCACATTCGCAATGCAGCTAAATGAGCTGGAGAAAAGCATGGAGGGAGTCATGCCTCCTACAGACAGTCGCCTCAGACCTGACATACGCGCAATGGAGAATGGAGATATAGGTACACCGTATGACCTTGATTTGAGTTCCCATTAAGCCACACCAGCTAAGTTCCATGATCAGACTCCTGCATCTGTGTCTCACAGATTTGGCAAGTGCCGAGAAGAAGAGACTCGAGGAAAAACAGAGGATGGCCCGGAAAAACCGCAGCAAATCAACAGAGGAATGGAAAACAAGGTTAGTCAGTTAGAAATGTCATCTAATGCTGCTTTTCAATTGCTGATTGTGGGACTGTTTTTACTAAATGCCTCCCTATTGTCTTGTGTTATCCACTGTGCCTTCCCCTTTATTATAACTGAGAAGGAATGCTGCACTTGGTCCAAGGTTTGGCTCAAAGCTTTGCTTTTTTACTGTGGTTTGCTTGGATGTGAAGTGCTGCACTACACCACCCTCCTCAGGAGAAAACACACAACTGCAACTGTGTCGTTTTTAACTGAAAGCATTGGTCAATACACTGACATTCATGAAGATACTGGTGTGTGAAACTGGATATTTAAGGAGGACTAGCAACTTTTTCCACTTGTACACATTGGCATCTTGCCACAAACTAGTGTTATGCTTTTTTGTGTGATCTGTGTGTTTTTATTTTTAATTTCTGTTAATCAGCAAGTGGGGTAATCATTTTCAATGAATCTTGTCATTATCACATCTCTGCAGGTGGTTTCAGCAAGGACCCAACCCTCACAACAAAGCTCAGGACTGGCTCTACTTGAAAGGCTACTGGGACAGGAACTACACTCATCTGCCTGATATCTACTAACAAGTAGAGACACACAGATACCATACACATGGTTATCTACTTTTACTACCTTTGGACTTGGGTTTTGTGGTGGGGCTCCTAGTATAAGCATCAGTGTAATTGAGGTGGTCTAGAACAGCAGGTAGGGAATAGGGTTCAATTTAAGAAATTATGCTTGAAATATGTCTTTTAAAAAGCAGTAAAACACTGAACGAACCAAGAGGCATATATTCTTCAATAGATCTGTGTGAACAATAAAGCACAAAAACTCTCTTTTGCTCATTTATTGTGGTTCTCGACCACTTAAGTATGGTATAGGCATGTACTGGAAAAACTAGAATGTATTTTAGAAGTGTTTCATGTTAGATAAATGGAGTGTTTGAACAGCAACCTCAGTCTTACTGTTTGTAGTTTGTCTATAGTTCCTACTGTTTATGAAAACATTTTACTCATCAGCTCAGAGACATAGGGGGCAACAACACAACAGACAGCTACAATGAAGAGCATAGATTAGATGTTTTAATCCTGACACTGGTTCTACTTGTGCATGCATACTATAATGCAGTGCAATCTATTAAAATAGACCACTGTGGTGCATTTGCTTTTGGTTTTCACTCCCCAGTGCAATGAGTGGGACAGATAATTAATGTTTAACTGGATGTTTGAAATTTGCCTCATTGCTTGTTTTCAGTGTCCACTGCAATCGATTGTAAACCTGTCCAAACCTGTGTTTCCCTGTAACAGTGATTATGAGTAAAATGTTACCATATCTGACAAGAATGAAGACGAGTACTACAGTAGCAAGACTTTTCCCATAAAATAAATTTTCTGTAGCCCTATACTATGTCCTGTAAGATGTGTATAGAGACTAACAGTGATGCACATAAGTCTACCTGATTCTGTGGAGACAGTAGCACTTTTTTTTTTTCTAACTGTACTAAAGCAGGGACACTGGCTCTGCACTGATAGATATGTGTGTGCGTGTGTGTAAAGGTCTTGCCATAGTTAAGTATAATTAGCTATATTCTTCGTGCTATGTGCATTGATCTAGGTGAAATCTAACTAAAAATAAATGCATGTGCATCACTATAACTATGCAAGCCTTACCTCCTTCACAATCAAGCACTGAATATTCATTCTCTCATGTTGTGGATAGCTGCTAGAAGTTGTAGTTTTTTTCTTTTATCACTCTTTGGGTATCAATTAAAATAATTTCTATTGTTGCTAAATAAAAGCATAATATTAATTAAACATCCGTGAGTTTGTACTATTTGCTTTAATTTTAATTTTGACGGTATTCAGGGGGTTTCTTGAGTGGTATATAACAAAGTGAAGACAATATTGGTCTTTGCCCGTAATATACCCCACTGCTCTGTCGGTTTCATCTCACAACTCGTCTACAGATCAGGCAAAATCCTGGTTGGAAAATCCTGGATCTGTATGGCTTGCTGAGTGTGTAGTGAAAGTTCAAAGTGATTCAGGATAAGATGTAAATTGAAGGCCATGAAACTCAAAACCACCAAACCCCTTGTGTTTTATACCAGTGTTACTAACATGGAAACCAGCATAGTATTACGCAAATAGACTTGTGAATCAATTTAATGGTGTGATGTAACAGAATGTGAGGCAATCCATTACTCATCTGTGCAATGCAGGTCATCTTCATTATTGCTTCAGTCGATGCATCTACCATGAAATACTACATCCCAGTTCTGAAAGCAGCACACCAGCAAAACATTTAATTTGTGAGAAGACAGTAACTGGACAGCATATCAAAAGAAAATAAGTAGCAACACATTTTTCAAGAACACCAGTAAACGTTAGACTTTTGAGATTGTCAAGTACCACAACAGTACTGTAAACAGATCTGATGTAATGAGTGCAACATTTTGAATATGTAGCTGTAGCTGGATTGTTCTCCTTCAAGAAAACAACCTTAAAAGTGCTCTCAATATTCCCTGATGCTTAAGTCGTGAGTAGCTCCTCTGGGTTTGTTTGAATTATTAAAAGCATAAACAGCTTGTGTAAATCATTTCAGGATAAACTATCATTTCTTTTGTTGAATACAGTTGTGTATATATCCTGTTCAGCTTGGTGTCTCACTTAAACATGATACCTTATCAAACATACTGGATAAAACAACATTCCATTTTACAATATCCATTTTATTATCTTAAAACAAACAAATATAAAGTAGAATCAGTTTACAGCAAATGGTACCAGTGTGCATCTAGGCCACTGAAAAGTGGCACAACACGATGTTGGCACATTATTAAAACTTGTGTGCAAGACATATTTACACTGAGAATAATTCTGCTTAAAAAAGGGGGCTATGCTAAAAAAAAAAAAAAAAAAAATGTGTACTAGTCATGCCTATGGAGTAGCAAAGCCTTTACAGCACAAATTTCAAAGTCAATACCAACACACTGACTGACTGACTAAGAATATCGGCTTCTCACAGTCATAGGCTGAGTAGTTATTCATTTCAATTGTTTCTTCAGCTAATACTTTATGTGCCATTAATTGACATGACCTGACTTTTCTCTGGATCAGAGGAAAAACTGACCACCTGTGGAAGCAATATGACTGACGCCTTTCAAAAGTAATACATTTTCATCTGATTTAACTGGCATCTAGTTTTGAAATTAACAGTGTAAACAATAAAAACCCAATTTTTTAACTATTGTGCAGTGCAGTAACAGATCAGTAAAACTCCTCTTGTAACTGTTCTTCCATAAACACCTACTGTATAGATTGCACACATTTTAAAGTGATGTATTGGCTCATAATATGAAAATAAAAATAAATAATTTAAGACAAATAAATCAGTGGAACATAAGTGCCCAAAGTGGTGTTGGCTTTTTCAGAGACCTTTTCTTCCAGTTCTTTCTGAGGTGCAGGTCAAACTTGGTCAAGGCTGGGCTGCAGCGCTCATAGAGGCGAGAGCTGAATGAATACGAACATGGAGCCTGTTCTCAAAGTCATAGCCAGCATAGTCCTCCTGCATAGGCCATGAAGGAAAAGATTTAATAGTAAATAAAATAACATTTTATTGTGTTTGTGCTCTGCCCTGTAACATGTCAGCACACTGAGACAGCCCTATGCTCGGCTCCTCCTGTGCTCACTGCTGCATCTGCGGAGAGGATGAGATCTGTGCTCCATCAACGTCAGCTGCACATCTACTAACAAAGTCAATGCTGCTGCACCAGACATCTCCAACGCAATTCGGGTGGGTGAGGCTGCACCCAGTGCACGACAGGTAATACAGATACTATTCACTGTGCTTGTGTGGACAGAAGCCTGTGCAGCTTTTTGGAACTAGGTAATATTTCTTTAATGCAAAGGGTATTCAAACACCTTTCCGATATTCTGGGGCAGACCACTCAGTCAGTGCAGACAGGAGGTGGCCCACTTTGCTGTGTCATGACTTTCATGCTGAGGTCAGACAAATACACCTTACCTATGACAACAGGCCAATATAAGGTCTCCCTCGTTCTGAGGGCCCAGAACATGGGGATAACATGATAACCAGAGTGGGAGCCCAATTGGGGACAAGTAGCTGCTCCACCAAGATGTAGTGACACCACCCAGCCATTAGCCACACTCATTCCTCCCAAGGAGAATGTGAATTGTGATTGTCTTTGTGACAATCGTTTGCTCACTCTCAGAATCGCTATGCTTTGATCAGTGCCGAAATGGTCTAGCAGCTGAGAGGGAGAACACAAGTCTCTCCTCGCCCATACACAGTTATTCAATCCCAGTCTATATCCACGGCCCAGAGTTGGTTGGCTACTGTTCTTCCAGCAGGAGTGACGCCATCAAGCCCCTACAACTCCAGTTTAAATGCCCAGCTGACACACTGTACTCCGTTCACTGACTTCAAGGGGAACCAGTGGGCTTGCCACTCCTTTACTGGACAGATGTGCACGCTTTGTCTCACCACTCTGAGGCTCTTGATCTGTCTCAGAGTGGTGAGACAAAGCACATACACCCTCAAAAACTTTGATAGTCCTTGATCAAAAACTTTGAAGGCAGAAAACAGAAAAAATCCAAAATCTCAAGAAACTGCTCTCAATATTTAATAAAGCAACGTTTTGATAACAGATCTTCACCAGGCTTTTTCATGAGTCAACCAATTACTGAACCCTGTTCGAGGACAACCTCTGCCTGCAACTACTAAAAAGCAGGATAAAGTACAACTCTTTTTGAAATAGTAAAGCACATGAAGAAATCTACTGTACCTTGGCCTGAAGCATTAGCATGCGACCCTTCCCTGCAGACTGGAAAAAGAGACAGAATTAAATATGTATTAGACTACGTGACTTCTCCACCATCTTAGATAAACTAGACACAGTCTCTCTGTCTCATTCACACACATAAAACTTACCTCCGGGGTATTCAGCAGCACACAGCCCAGTTCATAGCAGGAGTAGGGCTGAACATAAGAGTTGGTCAGACGACCAACCTCATCCCTCACAGCCAGATGGAAATACTGCAAACAAAAAGGGAAGGGAAATTCCACACACCAGATGAAATCAGTTGTAGCTGTAATCACCACAGTACTGATTATTCAGTGTGTATGCAGTTTAACTATAACAATCCGACAAGTGCAGCTGATGAGTAAGGTACGTCGTGTCAACTAGACATAAGAGTACCTGAATAGCATCTTTGGTCTTATGGAGACATTTGTTTATGGCACCAAGAAGCAGGTTTTTCAGGCCTGCACATGAAGCATCATCAATGCCCTGTAAGACTAAAAACAAAATACACTCAAAGACACAACAAAAAACAAGAAACAAAATTATTATCCGTGAGACATCTTACAGTCGAGTACCTTGTGCCATTGTCTGCAGCTTGGCAGTGGAGCAGTTGGCCAGAGCTTTCCACAGATAAAGTATCTCAATCACAGACAGGATGCAGAGTTCTTTGGACAGACTGGGGCTCCTTAGCTTCTCAGCCTGATGAAATGTGCACATACACACTTTACTGATTCCCATTGTATTTTTGCAAGAATTTGCAGCACACAATCTGCTGGATACGTACTCACCCTCTTCATGGAGAACAACTCTATCTGATTATTCTTGCGTTTGAAAAGTTTTTGAACATCCTTGAAAACAGAGACAGCTCCCTCCAGATCACCTGTGGCTCCTTGGCAAACTACACAACAGCACAACACATAATATGAATCAGTAGCCAATAGAAAGTCCAGTAGAAATACCCCTAAAGCCTTAGTCAACTGTTCTATTAGTACCTCCTGTTAAATAGGCGTAGTAGCACTGGGACCAGCGAGACTCAGTCTTTAGTCGCTCAAAGGCCCTGTAGGCTTCTCTGTAGTTCAGTTCGATCATGCTGCACCAACCTAAAATCATCAACAATCAGAAATTATGATGCAGACTAGCGCTGAGTGAGGTGGTTTGAAATCTGAGAGGGAAAATAGTACCTATTTCATATAAACACACGTGCTGAATCTCCCTCTGGTCAGAGGCCAGATCTAAGGCATCACTGAAGGACGTCAAGGCACTAGTGATCTGGCACTAGAGAGGGGAACTTTGTGGTGTGAGTTACAGTTGCAGTGAGACAATATTGAGTTTTCCCAAGCTACATAGCATCCGACAAACAAAACAAACATGTATTTACCTCAAGCCGTTGGACTCTGCCTTTGAAGAACATGAAGAGGGAGGAGTTCGGATAGGTAGCCTCCCTTTGTTGGAGAATGGACTTGGCTTCTGTCAGGCCTGCCTGTGTGTCTGTGCCATCCAGAGCAAAGAAGGGCTGCACTACTGTGTGGTACCACAAGAGGGCCAAGCTGTATGGGAAGCACAGACACAGTAATGAGAGGGAATATACTCTACTGTACCGCACAGCAAAACATGTCACTTTCCAAATATGACACTATCTTGTACAAAATCATGATGAAGAACAATGAGTAATGCTTTTTAATTAATTGATTAATCATATGAAACAAATACTGAGAGATTTATAAAAAATAAAATAATGCACATACAGCCTAGTGAGTTATTATTAAGCATCATTAGTAACTGGCACTTAGCAGCTTGGTAGACATGACCAAATTCCCACTGATGGTTTTAAGAAAGGTTAAGTACAAACATAGTTGCTGACATATTTTCGGACTAAGAAGGATTTCAAAAGTGATTCATTACGCAGGCATGATTGGGCAATCTTATGCTGCCATAGCCAGAGTCAGTCTGTTATTAAAGTCCTGTATTTCATTGATTTTGTATTTGTTACATATTTGGTCAATTACTCGAGGGTGAAAAATGCTCCATCATTGAGTTATTGATGAAGGAAAATTAGAATCCATTATGCTTCCATTAAGTTGTCATATTTGTTTACAAGTGAATTAGGTCAATCACATAGTAAGAGCCAAAATACAGATACACAAACGTACTCACTCACGTACTCACGTAGCTAAGGGGGCCTTCATGTCCTTACTTTCACTGGCGTATGTGAGCGCTGACAGGCCTTGAAGACGGTCGCCTGGGAAGCCCAGCAGGTTCACGATCTTCAGTAGGTGCGGCGGCACCATCGAGATGCAGAGGTGGAAGAGACCGTAGCCAAAGCTGACTGAACCTTTCAGCCTATCCAGAACCTCTGGGCTGACACCGTCAGGTCTGTGGGAAGGGCTCGGCCCTGGTGAAGAGGAGCGGCTGCGGTCGGACGAGGATGACAGAGACGGAGACGGCATCGCTTGTTGTTGTGAGGCCCTTCTTCTGCTGCCCTCCTGCAGGTGTGTGATGTCGCTGTAACATTTATTATACATCTTCCAGGCTTTACGGAGGATCCAGCCTCCTTTGATGTATGCTGTTGGAGGATTGAAATCGAGTGAAACAGCTACTAGTATTTAAAAATTATTATTATTTTAATTTCACACCAATAAATGTACAGTTAATCAAAAACTTCTTAAGCTTCCCTTACCTGACAGCTCTTGTTTGATGAAAGATAGCACTGCAAGGTAAACCTGGCAGTCTGCAATGATGATCTGCCTCTGGAGTCGGTCCACTGCAGTCACCCCAGACCTCTGAGAGTCCGCCTGCCCACACACATACCTCACACTTACCGACTGATGTGACAAACAGACATGTCGGCAAGCTAACAAGCAAACCTGGACATTATGGTCCAATTTAAAATGCTGCTTTTCAGGTACTTGTTCTTTATACAGTAGCTTCAGAAAGCATTCACACCTTGTGTGGTGTAGATTTAATTTCAAATGGATAAAACTGCCAATTTCCCCATCAATCTACATTCTATATATATCATAATTTATCCATAATTATAATGTGAAAATATGTTTTTAGAAATTTTTGCAAATTTATTAAAAACCAAAAATTGAAATCTCTCACTTACAAAAAGGTAAATGAGGTAACGTTCAGTACTTCGCAGAAGCCCATTAGGCAGAAATTATAGCTTCAGTTCTTCTTAGCTAAGTCTCTAAAAGCTTTGCTCAACTGGATTTGGGCAGTTTATGCCATTCTCAAGTTCTGTGAGATTGGATGGGAAGCATCTGTGAACGATCAATTTAAGGTCGCTCCACAGTTGTTCTTTGTGGTTTAAGTCGAGGCTTTGGCCACTCAACAACAGTCAGAGACTTCTCCTGTAACCACTCCAGAGTTGTCTTGGCTGTATGCTTCTGGTCATTGTCTTGCTGAAAGATCAACTGGCACCTCTGTATAAGGACGTGTGTACTCTGGAGCAGAACTCTCTCTTCTCTCTGTATTTGGCTGCATTCATCCCTCCCTCATTTACTGACCAGTCTCCCTGCCACTGCCATCAACATGCTTCACCGTAGCAACGGTATTAGCCAGCTTATGAGCAGGACCTGCCCTAGTGTTTTGAGATCTGCCCAAAGGGGTCAATTTATGCCTCATCAGACAGAGACTATATTGCCTCATGCTCTCAGAGTCTTTTTAATGCCCTTTGGAATTTTTTCCCAGTTACTCAGTTTGGGCTGATGACAAATTGTAGGAAGAATCCAGGTGGCTCCAAACTTTTATAATTTCACAATTACTGAGGCCTTAGAAATTGTTTTATACCCTTGCCCGGATCTATGTCTCGCCACAATTTTATCACATAAGTCTACAGAAAGTTCCTTGGACTCCATGTGTGTCTCTCTAAACTAAGTCTAATCAATTCAATCAAGTTGTAGACACATCTCAAGGATAATTAAAACAAACAGGATGCATCTGACCCCAATTTGCCACAGCAAAGGATCTGAATAGTTTGGTAAATGAGAGACTCCGGTTTTTGATTTTTAATACATTTGCAAAAAATTTCTTAAAACATGTTTTCACTTTGTCATTGAGTCTAGACGGAAAAGCAAAAGTGCATCTGAACACTTTCTGAAGCAACTGTACATCATGTACATTCCATTAAATTAAGTGTTGAAGAGGTTACTCACACTCCTCTTGATCTTGTTTTTAATGGTTTCAATGACACCAGTGTTTTCGCTCTCACACATTCTCTCTGTAGCTTTGAGGTCTTCATGGGCCACCTGCATTTTCTCCTCTTCAAACGTCATCATGGCATTCTGAAAAAAAACCCAACACTGTTTAACATTATCTTCAACTATAGCCAAATGCTGGTGATGTGCAGGTCTTCAAAGCGAAGCAAAAATTCTAATCCTGGATTTAAGTTTTGGAACTGTTACAGATTTCATGCATCCTGGAATCCTATATTTTCCTTTTACATATCTGACACCATCTTATCACAGCTGAGTGGAAAAAAAGCTTCCAATCACTCATCAACAGATTATAAAAAGAACACAAGGTAAACCAAAAGGAGATGGTTTACTTGTTATAAGAGACTAGAGCCCGACCGATCATTTAGCATTTTATGTATATTTGATCTTAATTCCCAGTTAAATTTACCGTTGTAATTTTGGACAATAAAGTTTATAGTTAAAAACTGTAAAATATCCTGCTTTCATTACATATCTTTTTCACGAGTGTTTATATATATCAAGCGATATATCGTTATCGGAATTCCTTTACTCCCTAATATCGGTATTGGCCCCAAAAATCCAATATCGGTTGGGCTCTACTAGATACCGTTATTTTTACTTTTAGTTTTACTTCCACTTATAAAAAAAATGTGTATTTCAACTGCTGATAAACCTTGTGACAGTGGGACAAGTGAGAGTGACCAAGTAATTTTAATGACATCTGGCATATTGTAAGTTGCTTTGGTCAAAAGTGTAGGCCAAATAAATGTAATGTAGTAATTCAAACAAATCTGGGTGAAAATTGGATTATGAAAATACAATTTCAATGTAAACTCTAATTCATTAGGTCAGTCACACTTCTGTTTTGGTGCTAGTAAAAGATGACGCCTGGCTTTGCGCCCACCAGACACACAAGGGAAATTCCTTGAACCTCATTATGAAACAGAGCTGCCTTTTAAAAAGAGGAATTCATCAATCATTTCATTTGGCATTTGGACGCCGTAGCATGTTGAGGCTGCTACTTCCTGACTCACCAGAAAACTGACAAAACTGGCACCGAAACTCATCAAAGGACTGTGGTTCCTGAAAGAGATTATGAAAAAAAACATAGATGACAGGTCAGTGAAATGCTGTGTGAACAGGTGAGAGAAGTAGAGGGCTTAAAAGGAGTGTATGGGTAGAGAGACAAAAACGTGTTATGCCTCTTTCGTGCATCAAGCACTGGACTGATTCACAGACACAAGTTGAAGCAGAGGATCACAGTTAGACAAGATTAACTTGATTCAAAAGGAATGTGGCTTCATGGTGTTGGTGGCGATTTAATACATCACTGAACCTCCTTACCTAATCTCCTACACCCATAAAGTGCACACAATGACAGCGTAACGTTCCCAGTAGGAAATTGGTTAATAGAGGTAGCCACATGTCTGTTTTCAGTTGCCGTGTATGTGTCTTTCACTTCCCTCCATCTTTTCTTGCTGATGCAAACAAAACAGGATGACACCTAGAGCTTAACGCAATTAGTGGGAGAGGTGACATTTAAAGCTTTCACCGGGGGTCAGGACACATACGGGCTGCCCTTCTGTGGCATCAACATTCAAGTTGAAAGCAAACCCTTCCTAGAGATAATCAACCTTTATAATAACAACACAGCATGACTGAGGAAAGTATACAAAATCCTGCAATCTGCAAGTGGACTCTAGTCAGGTGTGTAAGGGCCAGAGCAGGGGTTCCCTACCTTTTTATTTTAATAATGAGCGCCCCTGTTTTATTTGAATAGGCCTTAAAAGGTAAGGTGTCTCACTCCTCAGGCTGGGGGGGTGCCCACCCCAAAGAGGATCATTTACAGGTTTAATCCTTCCCACAAATGCAACTTTGTTTTCCAGAACAAGCCTAGGCAGGTGCAGCCATCCAACAACTTCTGTGTGGTTGTGATGTGTAGAAGGTGACAAATTTGGCACAAACCTGTTCAAAGGAACTAAAAGCCAGTGAACTAGCATGGCAGGAATGCTAGCCTGTTAAGGAAAACATTTGTTCATTTACACTGAAGATGGCCTCAACAAGTGCAGCAGCCTGTCTCCAAACATAAAAGAGCAGTAGTATTACAATAAGGAAACTGTTTGACCATCACAAGTCACATTATGGGTGTGGATATTTGCTCAGGGTATTTAACCAGGATTAATCCTGCGTGTGACCACATCATATGGTGCTACACTTGACAAGCGTGACAAGGATGTTGGGTGTTGTTTTTTTTTTTATTGCAAAGCCAAGCACAGACAGTGCTGAGTGGAATTCATGTCTTGATCTGGTTGATCACAGCATTGTGTAAACATATGAGATACACCTGTCATAGCATTTAACAACCCCCCGTGGAGAATATTACAGTATCCATCACTGAAATGTTTCCCAGACATCAACATAGAGAGAACAGAAAGAGACAGATTGAAGCACACACATACACACAGACCTGTATGTTCTGAAGAGCTCGTCGCTCTCCTTGAAGCCATTGTTGAGGAGCATATTGATTCCTCTCAGAGCCAGCTCTGCGTCGTTGATACGGTCCGTCTTCTCCTCCTCCACGCTTCCTGGGGCTGATTCAGCCGGGTCCGCCATTGAGATACCCGATACCGGAGGTGAGGAACTGAAGGCGGCCGGGGGAGAAGGCGGAGGGAGGGGACGCGCGGTATGTCTGGTTAGTTTACTTACAGGCAGAAGAGTCTCAGCCAGTGGCGCAGTTTTGAGCAAACGCAGTTAAATGCATATTTCTTGCACGAGGAGACTAATACACGGACGGGTTCAAGTAGCTTAGGGCTGAGAGCGTGAGTTAGCCGTCGGTTGTCCCAACGTTTGAGTTGCTGTTCCACATTCCGCCGCCTGACTGATGCGTTTGAGTGCTCAGACCTAGACTGTACTTAAAAATACAGGAAATGTGGTGCCTTCATGTGCTACCGGAATTATCTCTTTTCCGATCAGTTGCACTGCAACCGGTAGAGGGACAACTAAATAACAATGGCAAAGATTTGTTTGTTTGTTTTTAAGTAGAATTAGTTGTAGAGTTATGGATATGTTTTATGCCCTTGTCTGATATTGTCTGTAAGCAAGGTAAGCAAGAGGGCAACTGCCCAGTATCCCAGACTTGCATGTGCCCCAAAAGCCCCAGCTACATATTTTGATTAGTTGTAAATTTTTCAGAAATTTGCATCACTGATCTACAATACCAGCTATGAATGGTCCTCCACCCTTCATCCTGTGGCCCAATTTTGTAGAGGGGCCTGGTGTCAAAATCTAATCTAAAGACCTTCATTGTTTTAGTTTATCTTTTTAGTTAATTGTTGTAATGTTGTGTTTTATCAAATTGCTTCCATTGTTTTCTGAGTCAAGTAATTAACACACATAAAACATAGGGAAAGGTTGTATTATTCCATGACAGGAGATCTGCAACACTGAGACCATTTTCATAATCAATACAGCTGATAATGGTTTTCTTTATTAATCAATTGATTGTTCAGTTTATAAAATGCCAGAAAATATTTTTTTGAAAAACCCAACATATTAACATATTAAAACAGCTTATTTTGTTTGACCAACAATCAAAAACCCAAAGTTGAAGTGACTATCATAGAAAACTGGGAAAACTGGCATATTTGCATTTTAGAAGCTGGTGCCAGTGGATTTTTGGAATTTGTGTTTGAAAATTACTCAAAGAACGAATCAGTAATAAAATGGTTGCCAATTAATTTTCTGTCATCATCTATTTCATTAATCAATTAATCATTTCAGATCTGGTTGGTTTCTGGGTGCCTGGGGAAAATAATGAAACTTTCATGAAGCTTCCATGTATAATGGGAGTCAATAGGTATCCAACAACAAATTTTTGCCCTGGGCCCCCCTGGGTTAATCTATAAGAAGTTTGAATTGTTATGTCTCCATTAGTGTGCTAGTCTTGGATAATAGTTTTTGTATTTTACCTAGATCCATCACATTTTATTACCCAGTTTATTTTGATAGCTGTTTCCAAACATGTGACAGTAAATGATTAACTACACAAAACAGACGATATCAGATTATCGACAGGTCTCTATAGGTCTGTATCTGTGGGATAAATTATTTTTCTTCACAGCTATCGCAATCTCTTACCAGATGCTATGAAGCATAATTTTTTGGTAACATTTGTTATTACAGTAAAGTATGAGATCAATCTCGAGGATCGGTCACATGGTGTATCACCATGTGTATCACCTGAAGGCCAATGGACTACTTTCCAACTTTCATTCAGAACTTCAAAACAAGTCCGTGAAGGCAGCATCAGAGTGGGCGTGGTGTTTTTGATCCTGTCAGCAAACGAGGTATGAAAAACAAGCTGAAGATGTTTTTTAATAAAACACCGAACAAGTTTTAACCGGTTTCAATTATCGGATTTTTTATGTTTCTCTTCGACGGCCATAAAGAGTGTGTGAACACCTAGAAGTGTAATTACTGAACAACACTTCTAAAATAATTGTAATTCAAGCTTTTCATGAATAACCCTGCTCTTACAAGCCATATGGATACCAATTGGCATTATGGGTATATTTCACCAAGTAAATACGAATAATAATAATTTTCTAATACCAAAGTTAACCATAAGACCTATTCAAAAAACAGCAAATTATATTTATCTAATCTTACAATCAAAAGTATACACATGTTGCTGAGTACAATTCAACAATAAATCCCAGATTTCTCAAAAATCATGTGTCAGTACATGAAATAATGTGAGTTGTCACCATGATCACAAGTCAAAAGACCTACTTATGGCACATTTACAAAGAAAATTACTTGAACTAATTACAAAATGGTTTACA
This sequence comes from Seriola dumerili, assembly GCF_002260705.1. Classification (NCBI taxonomy): domain Eukaryota; kingdom Metazoa; phylum Chordata; class Actinopteri; order Carangiformes; family Carangidae; genus Seriola; species Seriola dumerili. The sequence continues at coordinate 57,612 of NW_019176076.1, forward strand.
AATTAGCGGTCGCAACACAGGAATAAATGTACAAATATGTCCAATTTTCATGCATTTTTTCTCATATCACAAATTTTGGTGTAAATGTACAAAGCTCGTAAGTAAACACTTGCTGGTGAATTTAGGTATGTCAAATACATTTAGTTTTTTTTTTGTTATATTACTTTCAGCTTTATAGTAGCTAAATGGTCCCAAACATGACTGACCAGAATTGTGAGATTTATGCTAATGGCAACTTCAATACTCAACTCAACTCCACAAAATTCAATACATGCTGTTTTCTGGTGTAGCTAACTGGCGCTAACAGCTACACAGAACATCCTCGTGCATGCAAAAGGAATGCAAAATGGAAAATGAATTCAGAACAACAGTAATACAATAAGGAGAATACCATGTGAATTTGTGGCCTGTGTGAAGATGCCATTTCTATTAAACCAGTTAAAATGCAGAATTCTACATGCAGACATGTGAATGTGAATATGAAATAGCTTGGAAACCCCTGAAATGTCACTGAAGTAAGCACCCTGGGTGTAAACATAATTATTCTAGTATAAACTTTTGAGCTCAAGAAACAAACAAAAAAGAACATTGATTTATAATAATCTCCATCAAAGCACCATCACAAAAAGCATCATTTGTTTTTTAAAGTGCTGGGTTGCTCATGCTGCAGCCCTGACCAATCACAAGCATATTCAGTAGCATTTGATTGTCAACAGAGAATTAATGGACCAACACATCAGACTGTAAAACAACTGTTAGAATATGCGTTCAGGAATTGGTGCCATGTTACATTATTTTATCACAAAATAAATACAGAAGTGTTTAACAGAGCAGCAATCATAATGAAACTGTTAGCTCCTGCTCATATCTCTATTTTACACACACACACACACACTCACATTCACACACTCACACAGTGAAACACACTCCTCATAATATATACATTCTTACATACAAACACATTCTCTGTCTTGGTAACAGATTGCACATGACTGACTGTGGATGTGGTCCCAAGGCTTGTTTTTAATGATGATGCAGTGAGATGTTTTTGTTCAACCAGGACACTCTTTGAGGTTGACTGGACCAAACACAGAAGAAAGCCTCTCGAAAGAGACCGACTCGTCATTGATCCTCATGTCCTGGATGCATCCCACAAAGTATGATGTGACAGGGAGGGTCTGTTGCATTGACATCTCTCCTGCAGAAAGGTACATGGTGTGAAGTGGTAAATAATTTCATTGTTCCAACCTTATTTTCACATACAGTATATGTACAAAAAATCTACAAAAAAACTCAGATTAACAAACTAATACTTACCAGGAATGCCTCCCACATACAGGGGGTCTTTGGTCAAAGGGGTGGTAGAAGATGGTGGTCCAATCTTGTAATTGTCCACTGTGTCCACATGCAGTTGCACTACATTTTTCCGCTTGATTACTAGAGGACACATAGACAGTGATTTCATGCAAAATATAATTTATAACAGCATCCTAAAAGGCCATAAAAGCAGGTTTAGTGTGGTTTGTCATAAAGTGACTGTGTGTGTTTTACCTGAAATCTTATGAAACATTCCATCACACAGAGAAGCTTTTGGCTTCACCGACACCATGAATTCCCCTTTTCCATTGTTAACCTGCACCACCACCTGTGAACAGGAACATGTCCAAACATAGAGCTTTTAGTCACATGGAGAGGAAGCAAACTTGAAGTAAAGACATGTGTTAGCATAGCACAGCAGTTTCTGTTTTTTACATAGGTGTGAAGACACTTATCAAATAAAATCCTCCTTTGTGTAAGAGCAACCAGCAACAGATGTTTGTTTTTTTTCCATCAAGTCCAGATGAGTATAATCATTTTTCAAAACTTTAACAAAAAAATTTGCGTAAGGAATTCATGGCCAGGAAAATCTATTAACAACAACAACAACAAACAGGTGTTGTCTTATCTTGTCAAGTCTCACCTCTCCTCGGAGCATGTAGATGCTGAGATAGTGGCCCATCGTGGATCCATATTGCCTCCTGCCGGAATCACCAACATGTAGCAGGAGTCCAGTCGGACTCCGTGGACGAATATTAAACAGCAGCTCAAAGCTGGAGCCCACAACAAAGGAGTCATCTGAAAAGCAGAAAACAGAAAACATCATGGGTGTCATTCTTGGCAAGGTTGGAGATATAATCTAGACTGTCAGAATAGAAACAATGAGTAGAAATCCTACTCCCTAGGAAGTGTCTTTTAAAGAACTAATTTGGTACTGACCATAGAGGAACTTAGAGAGTGTTTTACTCTGCACGGGAGATCAGTTTAACATGCAAAACTATAAAATGTGTCTTCCTGTTTAGTTGCACATTACTGGCATAGAAGAATTTTAACAAATGTACATTAATATTCACTTGGATAAATGGATTCCTGTTAGTTTATTGTTTAGTTATTTTTTGCTGTGGATATTCACAGCTACTTATAACCTCTCAAACTATGCTTTTCACTTTTCTTCATTTCATACACTGAAATAAAAGTAATCCATATACAGTCCTTTTCAGGATACTTCTCTAAACCTGACCTTTCTTACTGCACCTGTGTCCACTGACATGTATATCCTTGAGTCTTTTTATTTATTAGCATTTTGTGTCATTTACATTTTTAGGAGGAGACAAATGGTGTGGATGTAGTTCCTACTGATTGCCAGATGCAAATCGTTATGAACATTCGAAATGCTTCTGTCTGCAGCTTAGCCAGACTGTTGTCAGAGCGAGGACTCACTGATAATAACATGAGCTCCGTTCCCTGAGAAATAAGCCCCTTTTTGTGTCTGTCCCTCAAAGCAGGGCCCAGCGCCATGGTTTGTGGTTGGATTTGACATTGGGGCTCCATTCATTTTAAAATTGCGGATACAACCAGACACACTTTGTTTGGGAAGGGCCTTCGACTGGAAAAAAAAAAGAAAAAAAGATGGACATTATAATTTGTAAATGAATTTGTCTGTGGATATGTGTGAATTGTCCATTGTGTATTTTTTACCTTTAACTGTTTGTGAAGAGATTCTGGGGCGCTGCCCAGGTACACAGGTGACATGAATTGCTGCATGGATGTCAACTCAGTGTTTGTCAGCTGACCGTCCTGGGCTCTGATCCCATCCACAACCAACCGGAATTTCTTCTTCTCCAAACTGAATATGACCTACAGACATAAAGAATAGTGCAGTGGTTAGTTTCATTCAGTGATGTGGATTTAATGATTCAGTGGCAGTAGTTATAAAAATTGCACATAAGTTTTGTTTAGTGTTGAAATAACATGATGATGAGTCCACTGACCGAGTGCCACTTTCCATCATTGTACTTCTCTCGGTTGAAGATCTCCTTCTGTTTGCCTACAGACAGCCTGATTCTGCCTTTGGACATGTATAAAGCAAGATGAGAGCGCCCTCCTCTGGTAGCAGCAAAGAACAGCAGACCCTCAGGAGTTCGAGTCCTGACATCCAGAGAGAAGTGGGGTCTGGGGAAGATAAAGCAAAGCACCATCTTCAGTGTTTGTGTGTGTTGGCTCTGACTCCAAGCACATTTTACATTTATAAAACTTCCACCGAAGGTTTTGTGTGTGTGTGTGTGTGTGTGTGTGTGTGTGTGCGTGTGTGTGTGTGTGTGTGTGCGTGTGTGTGTGTGTGTGTGTGCGTGTGTGTGTGTGTGTGTGTGCGTGTGTGTGTGTGTGTGTGTGCGTGTGTGTGTGTGTGTGTGTGCGTGTGTGTGTGTGTGTGTGTGCGTGTGTGTGTGTGTGTGTGTGCGTGTGTGTGTGTGTGTGTGTGCGTGTGTGTGTGTGTGTGTGTGTATACATGTCTATTTGCACTGTGAGTGAGTGCAGTGAGGTAAGACTGTTTTCTGACCTGGGCTGCAGGACTTGTAGTGGAAGACTGTAGCTCAGGCTGCTAAGAGGGCCCCCCATACGATAAGCCTGTTGAACCAGGGCTGGCTGTGCGCACGGTGATACACTTTCATTTATGGCCTGCATCACACCATCCTAAAACAGCACACACATAAACAACACAAACACTCAGCTCAGCATAAGGTACAAAGTTGGTCCTTAAATCTTTGCTAGATCCCAACTCTTTGATGGGCTCCACTCTGTCAGTAAGTAATGGTGGGAGTGTTTAGTGATAAGAGTTACAACACTTACAATTAATAAACATAAAAACTTATATATTAAGTATTAAGGATGATGATTTTCTAGATTAGTTGATTAGTTGTTTGGTATATTAATTGTAAGAAAAAAAGGAAAAACACCCATTACAATTCCTCAAAGCACGAGTTGACTTGTATAAATTGCTTTGTCCAGTCTAAAACCAAGAGAACAAGCAATCATTCAGTGAATTTATAGAAATTTCGTTTACTAGTTGATTTAAACGATTATCAAAATTGTTGCAGATCAATTTTCTGTCGATCGACCACTCAGTTAATCGACTCTAGTTGCTAGGCAGGCCAGAAATACACTAGATGTCGGCATAAGAGAGTCAACTCGCCAGACCTTGTTAGTTTTGGTAGATAATCAAATATAACCTGGTAGTTATGATTTCAACATTCACAGAGTTAATGTTGATGGTGGCAGGTTGTTCAGTATGGATCTTGTAATTACAGCTATAATATATGCAATAGAGATTTTCATTTTGGTACATTAAGGGTTTTAATATCACATTGTGTTTCTTGTGTTAGCAAAAACCCCCACAAACTTTCTGTTTACTCAGGAGTGTGTTTGAATTCAACACAGTTACGAATTCATGCTTGTTCAGCTACTTGTTCCAGCATGCAGAAAAAGTAGCTGCTCATATGATTTGTGGGATGTGAGTTTGGCAGAGATGAACAGTAAATAGGCTCACAGACATTTCTGAAATGGCTCACAAGGTCTTGATATGATAAAGGTTGAGGGTCAGCTTACATCACAAGATCATATTACACATAGTGGATGGATGTGATGGATGTGTCTTTGCAAACTTATGAAGCCAATAAATCATGAGTCAGTTTCAGAGCATAGTTTCTTCTGCATTCTGTATTTAAGTCCAGCCTGTAGCGTGAACTGGGGATTGCACTTCTGTGAACTCATCCAGCACTAGAAAGTTCATTATTCAGGTAACTTATTGTGAGCTAGAGGATGTTGATTCGACTGTGGTTGCAATGAGGCGTCCTTTAATCAAATAACAGTTTAGTAAGTGATGATGGGCATGCAAGATCCCCAGTGATTTGAAGAAATAGTGATCATGCTTTTGAAAACATACAATGAGAGCAATTTTGATGTATGTTTTATATTGACTGGTGCGAAGCACTTTTGTTACTTGTATTTAAAAGTGCTATACAAATCAAGTTTTATTTCAAATAAGTCAAATAAGTAATAACAAATAATTCTAAGTTTCAGTAGGCCTCCAATATTTCACTGTGAGGCCGAACTTAGCTGTGGAATAATAGCATTTCATCTTAGGAAATGATTCCATTTTCTATTGTTATATCATTACATAGGTCAGGTGTTTCTCAACCTTAATGCTGGGATCCCATTCAGATTTTCAAGTGTCAAATCAAGATAGTTTATTTGTACACCCCAGTATTACATACACTGTCTCATAGGGCTTTTCTGACCCATAACAGCAACTGATGTGTTTTAATGAAATTTTAATTCAAACTTCACAGGTCACAGGCCAGAAACTGTTGAGAGACTCAGATGCAGACTCCATTGTGTTTATTGTATATTAACTGTCTTCATAGTGAAAGTTACTGCTGTGCTCAGGCATCATGATTATTCATTTTATCTGATGGTGAAATTACCATTTCTATCATATCGTAATCAGACATGTTTATTGCTGATTGTGTGCATTAGGTCTGAGAGCAGTGAGTTAGAGGGAACGTGCTTGTGAATGACTGTTAGAAAGTGGCTCATTACTCAGTTACATGGAAGAAAGAGAAGAGACATGAAATGATTTCAAGCTTGTTATTCACAAGTTTTTGTTTCGAGTTATTGGAATTTTTAAATAGAATAGACAAGGATACAATACATTTTATAATTCTTATGATTACTGCAACATTCATGCAAGTTTTTATTAAATTACACTGCATATGAATGAGCTGGTGCAAAAGCAACAGAACATTGTGGTGCAAACTGGCAGTTTTTCATGTCAATATTAGATTCTTGTCAGCGTCAGCAGGTCTTAGGGCTCCTTCTTCTTCATCTCTGGAAATAAGGCAGCAAAATATAATGTAAACAATGTCAACAAAACACAAAACACTGTGCAAGAATGAGCTGGGCGTGACTTACTGCTAGTGAGTGGAATCACTCATCATCACCATGTCACCATATTCACAATGTACATGTTAGTTTTGACAATTAGACCTTAAAATAAAAGGGATTGCCCCAGTAATTTAACAATAACATCTCTTGATTCAGAGAAAGAGAACCAAGTAAATTTCCTTCGGAAAAAAGTTGAATCATTTCATCTGGTGGCAAGTTCTTCACTTATTTCAATTATTTAATATAACCTCTAGAATAAAACGATTATTAAAATAGATTACAGTATGTGTGAGCATGTAAGACAAACCCTCACCTTCTTAGAAATGCGGTCCAGCATCAGTTGAGCAGGATTATCAGAAGTACACACATCAAGCAGGACGTCTCCAGAGGCCTCGAAGGAGGTCAAGTCCTCAGCCTTGTATAGATTGTCAGGCCTGCAAATAGGAAAAAAAAACATTCAGATAACATATAGACATAATATATCAAGGTAATAATCATAAAAAGTGCACATACAGAGGGTTGTGCCACTACAATAAGAACTGTGCACCACATACATTTTGAGCTATTTTAAAATGATGCAGAGTAAGAAAAGATTACCGTCTTGTGTAGAGGTTGGAGAGGCAGCCTTTGAACTGGTTTCTTCCCAGGACCACGGAGCCAGCTGTGTCAGGTATAGAAGTGCTGCCACTCTGCTCCTGACCCTTATCTTCATCATCAATAAGCAGCTCAAGCCTGTTTTGGAAAAACCATCATAGTATATAATGTAAATTAGAGTTAGAGTTTTTTTTTTTTATTGTATTGATTTGCCATGTAGTTGTTTGATTTCAACTATAGGGCAACTTTTTCTTTACCCACCTCTTCTAAATGTGTTTGAGAGTTAAATATGTACGGACGTCACATGAATATATTATATGTTCAAATGTAAAATAACTGTCTTCTTCATACCTTCCAGCTCTTCTGGTTACAGTCAAGTAATGCCACTGGCCATCGCGGTATTGTTTGTTAGATTTCAACACCTTGTCGTTGAAATTGAGAATCAAGTGGCCATTTTTCAATCTAAGACTAATCCCATTAGCCTGAGAAAAAACAGAAAAGATAAAGGGTCATTAAAATCTGAGTTCTACCTGATGTCTTGCACAAATCAGATCTCATATGTCATAATTACAACATCAGATTTTAAAATAAATGTAAGGACTGACCAGCTGTTTGTCATGTAGAATGACACCATCATTCTCTGTGCTCTTGAATCCGAGAGAGACAGTAACGTCATTGGCCAGGCTAAAGCCCGTGAGCTGAGCTGACAAGGAGCTCCCCAAGCTGAACTCTGCTTTACGAGAAATCTAGACAAGAATATGGACATTATACATTAGTTCATTAGACACATAACCTAACTGTGGTCTGGGCAGTGGTACCAATGTGCAAACACGTTCGTGGTCTGGGATGCAAAAGTTAATGTCCTACCAGGGTATCCTTGGGACATCCTTTGCTGATGCCCACTTGCTCATCGATGGGCTTAAAGTCCTTATTCAGCTTCATATTCTTCAAGCATCCTTTGAATGGTTGTATGGTGATGTTATGTCTGGGAGGAGGAACAGGAAATCAAGTCATTCTCGCTACAACTCACAACACATAATGACTAAAAGCTAAATGGATAACCACATACCTTTCCCTCAAGTGCTGTGGGGCACCACCAATGTAGAATTCTTTAAACTCTCTATTGTTGTACTGAGCTTTGATTGTGGCCACTGTCGCAGAGCCAATACGAACTGAAAATTCCTTGTTGGTGCTAACGATGAGGATATCTGCCCAGTCGCTTGTCTGAGGAAAAGAGAGGAGCAAGATGTGGTTGAAAGAATGATTCTTTATTTACCTGTGTGTGAGTGCCTGCAGAAAACAAAAAAAGAATATTCTTACCGGGAATGTTTTCACATTCGCTTGTGCACTGCCAAGATTACTATGTATAAAAATGACGCCCTTCTCTATTGTCACGGTGAAGTAGTTGTCCTGTGTTGAAGAGGAAACAGAATAATCACATTCGTGCAAACAGTAGTTATAATTCTATTTCTATACAATCTATTTATGCGGTAACAATATGAACAATAATTTACCTCACTTCCTACGTATAAGAGTAGACCGTTTTCTGAACGAGCCAAGAAAGGCATACTGATGAGGAGCACGGGGGACATTTTATTTATAACCACTCTGCCATATCCAGTGCCTTCAAAGTAGTCAGAATCCATTGGCGGCACGTACCTAGACAGCGGGGAAAATCAGGTTTTAAAATTCAAAGATTTTTCTAATGTGTCTCAACATTTTCACGCTGAGCACATGTCCTTCATAGCAAAAGATTTAAAATTCTGTTTGTCTTTGTGGTCTTGAGGGCCTTTTCCATCCACCCCTTTTTCTATACCAATTAATTCCTTTTCTTAAATCACAGTGCTGGACTATTCAAGCAACCTCTGGGCAAAAAGCAGGAAGAATTCCTGGACATGTTACCAACCTAATCCAGGGCTAATGCACGGTAAAACCTAGTAAAAGGCTGCAGCCAACCTGAGCTACTGTACATGTCTTCATGTCTTCACGTCAAGACCAAAATCAACAAAAATCAAATAGAAAGGACCAGTGCCAAATTTAAAACCCTTGCTTGGGAAGTGCCCATGCCAACAAAGAGTGACAGGATGGAAATTTTTCTCAGAAAAAATTTACCAGATCAATGAAAGCAAAAACTAGAGTCGAGTCTTACTGAAAAAACATTAGATGGCAATTCAATATGGAGATAACCTGTTTCTAGTTTTAAAATATATCTAACGTTGAGTTTTTCTCAGCGCTAATCACATCAGGACGTACCTCTTGCATGGAGTCTGCAAATTAATTTTCTCTGCCTTTTGGAAATTATAGAGGCTGACGACTTTGTCATTAAATGAGGAGAACTCAATGCAGCCCTTGTAGTTGGGGTATTTCAGAGAAGGCGGTGGCTGAGGAGAAGCACAACATAGAAAGTTATTAATAAATGCTAGTTAAAAAATGTATAATAATAATAACAACAGTATTGCTGTTCTTAATTCCATTGCTGCTTACAGTGAAGTTGGAAGGGTAGCCTCCAACATAGAAAACAAAATCTCTGAGGGTGAGGTCCAGGAGGTTCTTGTTCTCCTCTCCTTGCTTCATGCCCACAATGGGCTGACCAGGAGTGTTCGAGGTGATATCTTTTGTGAGGATCATCTCTGCATCTTGGTAAATTCTAAATTATAAGAAGGAAAAAATATTCACATTTTTATCATATTTACATCCCTCACATTCTTCACAAACCTCCTGGGTCTTTTGCACTTTAAAATACAGACAGGGTGATGTAGCAAGTCACAGTGGATAAGAGTGGAAATGGCAAAAAAAAAAAAAAAAAAAAGTGCATTTACACTTTTACAGGGCACAACACCGAAAACAGGTGAATGTATAACTGAGATGTCATTTTACCTGGTAAGGTTCACTCTGTCGAACTTGGCTGGCTCAGATGCAGACTTGGTGATGTAACCCGTTTTCATCGTATACTCCTTTCCGTTGAGCTTGTACACACCGTACAGCACGTTGCTCTTCAGGAACATACCTATGTAGTTCTTAGAAGACTACAAAACACAAGCTTGTTAATACCTTGTCTACAATTACAAAGTAAATCTGTATGTCAAAATACTCATATGCATTTGGATTCACTTACATCTCTATTGCCAAGGTACAAGACAAACATGTCGTTATTGTCTGTGGCCTGTCTGCGTCGGCGTCTTCCATCTCCCCTGCTTTCAGGCCTCTGCAGCGACAGAGACAGAGATGTGTAGGCCTTCAGATCCTCCAGATCCTTTGGTGGACGCAGCTCCACATGGCCTTCGCCTGCAAACTTCATCGGAACCACAATCTGGAGAGGAGATATGGAAAGTGGAAATTAGATCCAACAAGGAGGAATACTACACAGGGGTACAGGTTTGTTCCAATTGGACTTGGAGGTGTATACAGAACATGGGTAAATATGGATGCATTTACAGAGTGGGACCTCACCCTGTTAGCGGCATCCCGGGCCTGTTCAATGAGGTCTTTGATCTTCTTGATGTTCTCAGATATGTTGCCAATGGGAGAGAACTGCGATGTCAGGCTCTCCACCTCTGAGATCTTAATATTCAGAGATGGGATGGTATTCAATAAGTCCTTCACTGCAGGAAGAGGATAACAGTCAGTCTTTACAATAAAAAAAAAAAAGGTTATTCTGTATCATAAAAAATATAGCCAAATGTGCCTATGACATTTTTTCAAACTCTCACCTGACTTGTCCACATTGTCCAATACATTGCCTAGGTTGGGGTCCACAGGAGTGACACTGATCTTGTCAATTTCCTTTCTGATGTCATTCAGTTTGTCCATAGTGTTGCTGGCCGTGTCATTAGCTAAAGCTGCCTTTCTTTTTGCTTCATCAATCATATTACCAATGTCATCTGCTTGGGAGAAATGAGTAATTAGGGGAAACGAAGAGGAAATATGAATTCTGGCAACAGACTCAAACGCATTCATTTTAGCAGTCACGCTAATCTTGTCGCGCCTCGACTTGCTGTACCTCTCTTGATGTCATTTAGTTGGTTCTGTGCATCAAGCAGGTCTTTCTCAAGCGCTTTCTTCTTCTCGTCAGCGTCGTCCATGCGTTTCTTCAGGTCATTAAGGTTGTCAGTAGCACCTGTTTAAGAAAAACAAAGATTAGTGACTGGGCTTTGGGGCAATTTCTTTAAAAAAAAAAACAAACAAAAAAAAACAACAATTTAAAAGAGTTGAATACCCTGTAGGTTTTCCTCTGTGTTATGTGCATTCTCCAGTAAGTCATCAGCAGTCTCTTTCAGGTCTTTTGCTCTTTCTGTGAGTTTCTGGTTGTTTACATTCTAAAGGAAGAAATTACATATTGGTTAATGTGACCCAATGTTGTAAAATATTATCTAGTGTTAAGTATTCTATCAAATGCTTAATGTATTTTATATTAAAAAAAAAAGTGGAGAAAGTTTAAATATGAAGTCTGTGGCTTACATTCAAGGCTTTGTCTGCTGCATCTTTGGCCTCATTAGCCGCTGCCTCAGCAGCATTAATGGCATCTGTGATGTTCTTGTAGGCATCGATAGCATCTTTGGCATTACGCACCTCAGTACGTCCACTTGCATCCTTCACGGCACTATACAATATAACGCGAAGAAAAAAAAAAAAAAACAAGAGACATAAGAATGCAAGAACATAAGATAAAAAATCTCAAGTAGTTTCAATTGACAGACTGTTTATAGCACTGAAGCAGGAGTTCTCAGCATAAATAACAAAAAATATTTTGCTGAAATCCACTCATTAAACATCAGGTTATATTGAAATAGGGTGTCTTTCTTGTTTGCACAATAAACCTACTCCTCAAGTTCCTTTGCCAGCTTGTCAAGGTTCTTAGCATGAACCTCTGCAGCCTCCACGATGTCCTCCTTGGCTGCTGCTTTGGTAATCTCATTCACCTTCTTGGTCAAATCAGTCTTGGCACCATCCAGCTGTGCTGCCAGCTGTTCGTACTCCTAAAGTGTAGAAGGACAGGAATGAGTGCAAGTTTCATAACAGCAAAAAAATGCCATACCTCACATCAGAGCACAGCGAGCAAAAACACTGATCATTATCTGAGTGGATGGCAAGTTAGGACCTGGCAGCCCGCTGGTGTGGGATCAAAGATGAGGCTGTTTATTATAACATAGCCTCAGTGTTCCAAAATACTTTGGCTTGTATTTAGAAGCAATAAAATACAATATATGGAAGTACATAATTCTGAGTACAGAGACTATTTGAGGTACAGAACAATAAACTGTTTGTCAAATGTACCGTTTTACTGTCGGTGAGCATTTTCACTAAATCCTCAGTTTTCTGCAGCTCGTCCTCTGCCATGGCCATTTGGTCCTCCACAGTCTTCTTCTCCTTTTTTAAGTTCTCAATACGTGTCTGTGGGAAGCATATGAATCAATTTCATTACAACTGTGTGATCACTAGTACAAACTCTAACAGTACCACAACTTGTGAAGCAATTTATACTGTGCTAACATAATACCTTACCATTAAGATACACCATGCAGACTATTCATGCTATATCTTTAAAAAAAAATGACATGATAGAAACAAAATAAAACATACCTTCATTGTAGCTTGTATTTAGCACAGTTGTTTACTATTAACTAACAAGTCCACAAATATTCCTCATAACAGATTAACTACTTGGCTTGTGAGTTACCTGCAGGTCGTCCAGTGCCTGAGCGCTGAGTCTGTTCTCAGCGTTGGCTTTTTTCACCAAGTCTGACGTCTCCTTCAGAGCCTTATCCAGGTCCTTCAGCTTGGCTTCGTAATTCTTCAGAAGCCCTCGAATCTTCTCTGCTGCAGCCTCGTTCTGCTCACACTGCTTACTTATATTAGCCTTGACGTAGTCGAGCACTGGAGAATAGAATAAAATAGAATAGAATAGACATCTTACTGAACAGTCTGCAGTGATACAACCACATCAGTATTCTGAATGTGAATTTCTGGAGGGGTTTGGAAGAATTTACTGAATCTTCTACTTAGAGGTTAAGTCTCATACGTTTCTTGGCCTCATCCATTTCTTTCTCAGCAGCTGTCTTCTGAGGGATGAAGTTCCTCTTCTCCATCTCGTTCACCATACGCTGAGCCTCTTCAAGCATTTTAGCCAGGCTTTCATTGGGCACCACATCACCGCTGGTGCCTGCCTCATTCAGCTGGTGAAGCAGAGCTTCAAACACACAAAAACACTCAGTTAAACAAATGTTTAGGCTCTGATATTCAGTGCCATTAAATGTTATAGGATGCTATGATGCTATCTATACAGCAACCATATTTCTACAAACGAACACAAGAGAGAGTAGGAGTCCAAAGGAAAGATGAAAACAATGGTATTACGATACCAACAGGCATGACAGAGTTGTGCTGCCACTGAAGTTTCCCTTTACCTTGGATTTTCTTGAGCATGTTTCTAATCTCTGAGTCCAGATCCTTAGCCCTCTTGTGGGTTTTCTCAACCTCTGCCACTGCCTTGTCAGCATCAGCAGTCCTTTTATCTGCCTAAATAACAACACACACAGACGATACACATTTACACACATCTTCCCACTTATTGTTGCCTGCTGATTTTATATTAATAAAATGTTAGGCATTGGCTCCAGCACTCTACCTTGTCTTTGAGGGAGCTGATGTCATCTGCAAGAGTGTTTCTATCCTCTTCCAGCTGGTCAACTCTGGACTTTTGGGTGTTGATGGCAGAGCTGAATTTGCTGACAAGAATCTGCAAAAAGCACAGGAGCAAAAATGTAAAGTAAGCTGCATTGGCTGTAGGTGGTGTACTGAAACCTGAAGCTGACAGGGGCTGTTTTCCAACAGTGCTCTGGGAATTATTTACCTGCACATCATAAATGAACAAAGAATGCACACTCAAATGAGCTGGATCTAACACTCGGATTATGAGGGAATGAGAAACGACAAGTCGCTGCCACAAACCCTGGCATCCAGTGGTGTAGTCTGTAACTCGTGTTGACACACAGGATGTGGAACAAAATTCTCTGAGATTGCTTATCAGCAGGGATCTCGAATGTTTGAACAAGCACACCCATCCTGCACCAGATTGTTTGTGTGTATGTGTGCATGAGTATACTGTATGTGTAAGAAATGGCCATGTGCAAAGTACAAATCAAATCAAGCAACAGATCTCGTTGCGCTTATGGCAATACTTTTGACATCAGGATTTGGCATCATCTAAATTTGAATCTATGACTTTTTAAAAATATCTTTTAGTGTTCTTCACATCGTCTTCATTGGCCTTCAGAGCGAGTGAGCATGGTTACAGAAAACTGGCATGTTACCTTGGTGTCTGATACAGCCTTCTCCAGCTTCTTCAGCCTGTCCTGAGAGGAGGCACTGGCAGAGGCGTTGTCCATCTGAGCCTTGATCCTTCCCAGCTCATCATCCAGCTTCTCCAGATCATGTAGTAATGTCTGGGCACAACTGTCACACTCTGGAACACAAAGGAGGATTTGATTGACAATTGACCCCACTGCATTTAGCGCAAACTGCACGTCACAGAGTCAGACCTCATTTCTCTTTGTTTATTTACCTTGACAGCTCTCATCTGTGTTTGTGTCTCCAGGCTCCAGTGTGTTCTTGCAAACTGCAGAAACACAGAAAAAAATACATTTAAATGAATTGAATCAACTAAAATGTGGAAAAAACAAATGAATGCATTGTTTAAAAAATGTCAGTCCACAATCTAACCTCCAGTCCGGGGATCACAGTTGTTACCATTGCCATTGCAATTACAGGGCCGACAACTTCCTCCTGGTGTCAGTGGCTCACCATAGTAACCAGGAGCACATCTATGGCAAAGAGGAATAAGAGACAGAATAAGGGGCTAAATTGAAATGAGCCTACAGTATCTGCACAGAATTTCAACACCATTACTTGCCCTAATAGACTGACTGGTCCATACTGACACTCACCTCTCACACTTGTCGCCAGTGTAGCCTGATCTGCATATACACTGCAAGTCTCCAAACACCTCTTTACAACCTACTGCAAAACTGTGGAGTGATAGTGAGATTATGATTTAGTTCCTGAATTACACATTTCCATTTAATGATATAGCACAGCTGTTTAGGGTGTTTTGTTTTTTTTCCCCCACCTGTTTGTGGGCACGCCGAATGGACACGGGCACACTCTGCAAGTCCTCTGAGCCGCGTTGCCATAGTAACCGTCTTTGCAGCGTTCACATCGGTCCCCAGCTGTGTTGTACTGACAGTTCTGAAAAAGATGTGATGTATTCATTAAACCACTTCCAAACTATATGTGAGGAATAAAGGATGCAAAGAAGCAAAAACACCAGACACTGTATAAAAAAACAAAACTCAAGTACTACGCCTGCACTGCCACGAGCCTTTTACACACACATACTGTACCAAATCAACCAGACATCGCTCTTTTATTACACTGATGCAGGAATGCAAACATCTAGAGGCAAAGAGAAAATACATTTCCCTGCCAATCTGTCACAAAGAGTGTATCTGATCGCTCAACAGAGAGCGTTTTCAGCCACTTGTGTCCATTTGACTTTGAGCTGCTAGGGTGTGGATCCATGTGGCTTTGCACACACAGGCCCGGTCTTGAGTGTCTTGCATAATAACACAACATGGCTGAGGTTTTGAAACGGGTAAAGGCTCATCCTCCTAACAAGGAGAATTATGAGGGAGAGGGGCCCTGTATCAGGAAATAAGGAAGCCATATCAAATAATACTTCTGCTGTGGTGACAAAAAAAAAAAAAAACAACACAACGCTACAGGCAGAGAAGCAGGGTTGGGTCAGAAAAGGTGCCCACAGATGTACCCTGAATGTGAGAAGTCTAGACTCTGACTAAACAGTGGCTCATGCTGGAGTCAGCTGGGTTAAATTAATCACACTTGGTTTTAGTGTGTATGTGTGGGTGTCTACCGTATATCTCCGGTCATGAAGTCATTAATTAGGGCTCCTTACCAGACACCTCCCTGTCCTGTCTTCACACTCATTGGCCAGACCGTTGCACTCACAGGGCAAACAGCGGCCCAGGTAAGTCCCACTGCCATCTCTGTAGAAACCAGGAGCACATTTCTGAAAAAGACAAACACAAATATACAGACATGATTACTGAAACTACCGCTTTCAACAGTATAACCCATATACCCAGGCATACCACTGTATAATTATATTTGAATTTAAAAGCAACTTTGTTATTAGAACAATTATGATACTAAGGGCGGCAATATACTGGTAGAGAAAATCTTCTATCGTGTTATATGTAAGGTTATATAATGATGCTGATATAAACTACTGGATTCAGTTGAGAAACTTTTTATAGATTAGATTTGTATCTGGGTAATCCAATGAATTAAATGCCTTAAAAAATTAGGGTTGTTTATCATGATACAAAAATCCTATTATAATCTAAATAGTATGAATTTAAATAAAGCTATCTTCTAAGGGTAGATATTATCACATTACTTCACCTTGAAAAAAAATAACGTACAAATGCACAACATAATACCAATTATCCCTTCAGTTTAACAGAGGCTAAATTTATAAATTGTAAAAATAGCATTTTTTTTATCTAAAAATACCAATGTTTCCAGAGATTTTGCCACGATTCACAGTAAATGATTAAAAACTACTCTCCCACACAGCACTTCTGTTTGGTGTCATGAAGAGTGAGAGCACGCAGCAATGAGACTGACCTAAATCGAGTGTCATTAACAATTAACACTGAAGAGTCAAAGCATGACCTTTGCCTTCAGAGATTACATTGTTCAAGTCACCAAAAATCCACACCTGAGGCACTGACAACTGTACCGTACAGCTAAGGTCAAACAAGATCCCTTCAACCACAAGTAACATCACATCTTCACAGGTCTTTACCTGAATCTGCAAACTGGCACCACTGTCACTAACAGAGGGAAACTGAACTGTCTGTCCTCTGTCCAAGGGCTTGCGTACCCCCTGGGTGCCTTGGTCATTTACTGACGGATACTCTATCTGCTGAGTTCCCTGGTCCTGAAGCGAAGGGTACTGTATCCTCTGAGCCCATCTGTCATGATGCCTGGTGTAACGGGGTCGCTCTCCTCTCCTGAAGGGCCTGTTTCCAGCGCAGCAAAGTCCAATCAAAGTCCAACATATCAGGGTCCTTAGCAGAACCCCTGTACATCGCCGTTTATCCATTCGCGTATCTGACATTCCTTGCATTTAGTCTGTGTGAAATAATGATCCGCTCTCCCCTGCCTCAGCCTCTTAAACACACATCCTCACACTCACACACACGCACACAAAGAGGACACGCCCCGTCTCTTACCTGACTCAGACTTGCAGATCACTATGAGTGTATGCAGGCGCACAAGCACACACATGCTCTCTCTCTCTCTCGCTCTCTCTCTCTCCCCCATACACACACACACACACACACACACACACACACACACACACACACAATTGCTTAAGATACATCAAGACAGACACATGTGCATGCATACACGAGCACTGGAACACACACAACACACAGGAAATCCACTATTAGCATTTCTGAATAGAGAAAGGGAAAATCACAATATTGTAAATACTGCTGTGTTTACTTAAATCTGCCAGGGTGTGGTGATTAATACTCTACTTGAAAAAGCAAGTAAAACATTCAACTGTGTATTCAAATTCTGTCACTGTGTGTGTATGTGTGTGTGTGTGTGTGTGTGTGTGTGTATATATATATATATATATATAACGGTGTAAGCATATGTGACTGAGAGGAAAGTCAGACATCCTCAGACAACAAACTCACACCTGAATCACACTCCTCAAACACACAACAGACACAACTAGGTGTGTCAGCTGTACTTAGAGATACACACACACTTTAGGTGCACTGGGGGCACACTCAGGTTTATGAGTAACATTGTGTTGCTAACTGCCACACCCCATGTGTGAAGGTGAGGCACCTTGTCATACCACCTCTGGGCACATATAATCAGCTTCCATTTAACACTCCCAATCATACAATGGCTCACTCACACCACATCTTTGGCAACAGCACTCCTTCAGACATGAAAAACTTTTTTGATATTACTTTTTCTCTCTAATAATAAGTGCTCTGTGTTACATGAAAAACTTTTTAATTAATGGTTGCTGCGTTCTCATTTTTAATTTGGTTCTGTGGGCAAAACCGCTGCAATCATGTGTGTACAAATCCGATTTGAGAAGCACGAACACAGTAAGTCAAATCAGCACCATTCCCAGGATAAAAAGAATTCAAGTAAAGCCTTTCCTTAGCAACTACATCATGGTTGTTTGCACTACATTTCTGTGAGCTGTAGCCATGCCAGTGATTATAGCTGTATAATCACTAATATTATGTCTGCGTGATTGTGCATCATATCCCAGCCTGGGGCTACACAATTTGGCTGCACAGCTCACTGGCCGGTATTTTCCAGTACATTCCACCCACGGCTTCTCAGCTGATGAAATTTTTTCTCTAAAGGGTGTGGTACTTGGTTCAGGCGTGTCAGGACACCCTAAAAATATGAGGATGAGGTCTGACACCTTCGTCAACACCTTGCTCCACCCTGCTTTTTTTTTCCACTGTTTCTCAGACCTGACGAAATGATCTGAATCTCCCCTTTTGTGTGTGTGCATAGAAGTTGAATGGAAATAACACTGGATTCCCTATAAGTTTTTGTCTCCAAAGCTTGGTTATATCTAATATATTCATAAAATCTTCTAACACTTATTTAAACAACTTGTGTAAAGTTGAATTTTATTCAAGACTAGCAATATCAGGGGATACATGATGGCCTTTTTATTTCTCACCTCACAGGAATCTCCGGTGTACTGAGGTGGGCAGGAACAATGCTCCACAATGTTTCCAGGACCCCCAGTCCCTGTGTTAGACGCCTCCTCCAAGCCCACCTCCCCCAGGCTTAGCCGCTGGCTCTGAGTAAAATACAAGGCTTGGATCCTCAGGCCCACCAGACCAGCTAGGACCATCATGAGTTCCTCTCTGGACACGGGCCTGTTGGTGATAGCGTGGCGCCAGTTTCCCTGCAGGTGAGAGATTTGTTATGCTGAGAAATCTGTAGGGGGGGGGGGGGGCTCTATTCAAAATCATCCACAAATCCAACATTTTCATATTATGTGATTAAATCAAATTAAAATCGGAAAAGGATTGGTCAGAGTGAGGAACTGGTGTGTTCTTTACCTCCACAAGGTGGACTCTGCCCTGATACAGCCTGTCTGGATGTGGGACTTGTGGAGCAATGTGGATCAGGGTCATATCTTGACCCTAGGGAGAAATAATGACATGGATAAATAAGGTGTGTTTCCGTCACCGGAAAAAGGAGAAATCCAAGAGTGAAGAAATTCGTGACACTACACACAGTCAGCATGACATCAGGTCTTCTGTCCATCAGAGTCATCCCCTCACTAGGAATCCCGAAGGATTTGGACTGGTAGGTAAGGAAACCACCATAAGATGTAACCTGGGAGAAAAGGAGAAAGCCCAGATATGTTTCAGTTTATCTGCAAAGACTTTGGAAATAACTGAATTACAAGGTACAGTTAAAGGAAAATTCTGTATCTATGCAACCTGACTCTTATTTCTCAACTAGGAAGCAATAGTTGAGGTCATCATTTCTATCAGTCTAATTATGAAGAATATAGGAACATTGCAACATTGCAAAGTACACAAGAAAAGAAGGAAAATAAAACATATAATATAATGTTTTATAATGTAATGTAATATAATGAACACACCTGAAATGTCCATTGTGTGTAACACTGGTAAGTGAAGTAGTTGAAAACTGAACCATAAAGTAGCTAAAAGTTTAATACTAGTATTTTCAAATTAAAATGAGTCATTTCAACAGTCAGTTTAAAGTGGGAAAGCAGCTAGGTTGCTGAATCCTCAGATCTCAACAATTATGTGAGTAAAATAGGGAACACAACAAAGCTCGCAGAATTTTCTTTTAATACCGAATTTCACTTTTGCTTTGATTTTTAAATACAAAAATAATTTAAAATCTATTACTGTGGAAATAAACAAATATATTTAAACATCAGTAAACATTTATTGACAACAGCGTTCTTGTTGCCTTGGTGTTATCTCCCTCCACTGACTCACCCTGTCTCCCAGGTAGGACTGTGGTGCCACCCAGTGTAGAGTCTGAACAATGGGAGGAAGCTCCTGGATGTCTGCCACCACTGTGTTACTGGCTGTGTTCAGCACAGAGGGAACCTCCTCCTGGTCAGGTCTTTCCAGACGCCAGCCCCGCATCTCAACAAACTAATAGCAGGAAATATAGAGTTAAAGAGAAAAATCCATCCCTAAACTGTATTATACTGTGCTAATCCAAATATTTTTTATTGAGAGGTGTGTTAATTTAATACAAACAGACAAACACCTCACTATTCTGGAGAATGCAGCAGCAAGATTTGACTTGATATTGTCATGACGTTTGGAATTGTGACTATTCATGAAGTATCTTTTCAACAACAAATGCACAACTAAATCTGAATAATAAAATGTGCCAAGATCCCCATAACACCAACATTTCCTGAACAACACCCGTATTTGCAGCTTTCATTAAACACATAACACAGTTCACCACATAGCAGCTATCAGCCGGAAGGTTTTATAGGCATAAAATTTTCACAGGCATTCACAGACATGCAGGGACACGAAACGCAAACACACACACCTTCCCCCTGCGTTTGCTGGAGCTCTGACACTGGTCAGCGGCTCCGAAGCAGAAGCAGCTTGTACAGCCATGAGGGTTGGAGGAGTCAAAATAGAAGGAACCATCCCGACAGGTATCACACCTGACACCAGCTACATTTCTCTACAAACATGTTAGCAATAACAGAGAGGAGGTCAGAGCAAGAAAAGACAAATGAACCGAAAATGAGTAAGAAGGTGTATTTAAGTCTGCAGTTTGATGAAATGAACTCACCTTGCAGAGACACCTCCCTGTGTCTGGGTGGCACAAGTTAGGTGTGACACCGCCTTGATTACAGTTACAAGGTACACAGTCAGGGAAGCGATAGTAACCTGCAGCACAACGATCACACTGTCGGCCCCCAATCCTTGCCTTGCAACTACATAAAAATACACAGTCACATTATTTTTAGCTTCAAATTTTGGATTCAATGTGGTGCATTTATAAAGTCAGAGTTTACACATACTAATGAAATCCAATAGCTTTTTGTAAATAGCAAAATACAGTAAAACCCCATTGCATGCATTTACTATGTTTGTTCACGAATTCCATTTTGTCTTTAATAAAAGACACATCAACTAAGTGGTGGAGGGAGCGGACTTTGAGACTGAAAACCTACATGACAGAAAGCACAATCTGTACATCAGCACAACTGGACTGTGAGCTAATCCCCTCATTAATCACTTTTAAGTGGTTTGGTGTCATGTTTCACTTTCACTGATAGAAGCTGCAGGCTTCACATTCCAGCCTTTTTCATCACTCATAAATTAGTGCATGAAAGAAAAAAAATGTACTGGCAAGGAACAAAACCATTATTTGTGCAGCTGTTCAATAAGCACTCTAAATTATAATGAAATAGTACAATCATACAATTAATAAGACTAAAGAAATGATATCATTAAAAGATAATGAATTGGAGCAACTTTTATCATAGAGTGACATTTCAACTGTATATCAGAGGTAAATAAGAATATATAAAGTAAATCAATAATAACAAATAGAAAAAACAGAAAGCAACATTTTGTTTTTTTTTTTGTTTTTTTTCACTTCATGAAACATGACAATTTTTTACATTCCTGGTTGCTAATACAATACAAAGTGAACAAAACTACATACTGTTTAATTGACCCATCTCACTAATAAATGCTAAAATCTACTCTTGATGAGTGCACAGTATTTTGTAGGTTTCCACTCACTTGCATTGCCCAGTGATGCGTTCACACTCAGGTCCTGCATTGGCTTTGATGCCATCTGGAGAGCACTCACAGCCCTCGCAGCCCAGCAAAGGGTGGTAGTTGAAAGTCTGATTCTGACACACATCACAGGCTGGTTTGACTGTCTGAGGAGGGCAGATACACCGTCCCGTCACCTCGTCACACAGTCGGCGGCCGCACTCACACGCTGCAGTAAAGAAAAGGGATTTTATCAGGTCTAATACACGCACAAATTTCATTCTGACTAGAGGTTAGAGGGAAGGAGTGATGATTTAAAACCAAAAGCTGTGTAAAGAACTACAGCATGTGGCAGGTGTGGATATTTTTGGCACCTTCTCACATGGGATATTTTGTATTTGCAGTCTCACCTGAACAACATAAGTTGTTTACTCACGTCTGCAGTAGGGGAAGCCATAGTATCCAGTGGTACACTTTGTGCACTGTCGACCAATGACGTGCTGCCTGCAGTGACACTGTCCTCCAACTGGATCACAAGTGGACCTTGTGGAGCCGGATTTATCACAGTTGCAAGCCAGAGCTCCATCATTATAGGCTGCTACGAGAGAGCGGGCAGAGTCTCTGCAGAACTGGGAAGAAGTTCTCGGGCTGAAGAGACAGAAAAATAAAAGGACTTCCTTCAAATACGTATGTGGATTTATACCCAATTATTACAGCTAGAGGGCACAATTTACAAAAACTTCCACTGTACTGTTTACTATTGTAAAACTGCTGCACTGGTAAAGCTGGACAAATAGATTATTGCCCTGAAAAAACCAAACAACGAATCAACATATTATAGATTATAAGACAGAAATGCTGATCAAACAAAGCATGGCAACAACTGATCAGATCTTTAAAGCACCCTTCCAAATGGATTTCGGTCGTGCTTATGTTTCCGACATGGTGGATACCTACTTAATATAGAACCCTTCTCCTCTGCATTGCTGTATGAAATCTGGAGAGTTATCCAGCGGCTTCTCTTTCAGGAGATCTGGGGTGTAACTGTTATCAGGAACCAACAAGATGTAATCCTACACAAACGATACAAACCATAAGAAATGATTGAAAAAACACACAATCTCACCAAAAACTTCTACTTTGGTTTGAATATGTGCGTAAAATATATTTATCAGTATGATGAAGAGGGTGATAAACACATAAACTGGGGATTTTAAGTGTTTTAGCTGTATTTTTCTATTTTCTATTTTATCAAAAGAAGGAAAGGAAAGCAAGTGAACAACACGCAACAAAGTGCAACCTGCTCCAGCCTTACAGAGGTTGGAAGCTCAGCTTTTATAAAGCTGTGTGGGGCTGCCAGGTAGAATACAGTCTCGTCATTGTTGTTGTTGGGGATATGGTATAACACTGAGGAGAGAGGACCTCAGCATGCCAACAACTCCAGTACAAAACACAGACTCCTCAAACATTCAGACTTTACACAGAACTAAGTCTCATTCATTTTTTTTCCCACAATTCTCTCATTTAATTCTTAAAATTAAGTGGATGAACATAATCTAGATGCAGTGTTTGATTTATCACATGCACCACTGACCAGAATAAGGGTGTTCCTAGGTGGCACGATCACAGAGATGGTGGGCTGCCGCCAAGAATTCTGGTCCAAGTCAAGGGCAATGCGCCCATCAGCGATGACTACTTCCCTGCAGCCTGAGACCGCAGGGCAGAAGGATGCATTTATTGAACCTGCAAGAGAAGAGCTGAGTTAAAACTGAGAAAAGAAAGGAGAAGAGACATTAGCATGCTGCACAATAATCTGTTTCTCAGTTAAAGCCATATAGGGAAGTGTGTCTTTTGATCATCGTGACATGAGCTCAGCAACGTAAGCTGCTCTTAGGGAGGAATCACCCTTTCACTGAGAAGGCTTTCCCAGTTACTGCCAGAGTAAACATACTTATATGCAACAGGAAGTAATAAACTCTTAAATTCTATTTGATCAGACATTAGTCAGCCACACGTCCTCAAACACACTCACCCCTCCAGTCATGCCCTGCGTCCACTCGGACCTCCACAGGGAAGGAGGTATGTTCAGGCTGATGATAATGGACAACAACCACATACCTGCCTGGGAGGGGCACCCTGGGAGTGAAGTTGATCTCTGTCTGTAAGAAAGATGGCAAAGAAACTGTGGAAAGTGTCAACCAGACAAGGTGAAATTGAAAATTAATGTCAGTGCAGAGGTTGCTCATGAATGTCTCAAGCTCCCCGCAGCAAATCCAGAAAAGCTCAAACTCTACATGAAGGTTAGGAAGGGCTGGGCATGTTGTTTTTACTCTGATACCTGAGGGAATTTAAGCAGTATCCCATCACTCTGCGGTTCACGGACAGGAAACAACCCGGTCTGTCGTCTCCATCTCAAGTCCTCATTTTCTCCTTGCTTGGGAGCAACAGCTGGTGTGGATGATAATTGACCATCACGGGCCGCATACAAAACCCAGGCTGAGGTTGGCTTGTCAAACCGCCTCAGAACACAGTGCCGACTGGAAACATTAAACAGAAACAAGCTGCTGTTACTTAAAGCCTGTTGATAGTGGTTGAAACCCTACCGCAGCAGAAAAATGTGACTTGTTAGGAGAGGGGTCTGTGACCAGTCAAAGGTTATGACCCGTGAAATAAGATTCATCTCCTATAATCCTCTTTTCAGTCTTGACTTCCTATAGCAATCATACTCTTCTCTCATCTATATGCAGAAATCCTGGCATCACACACTTAAATATACACACACTTCTAAGGACAGCTTCAGTTTTACAGACTCAACACTCAGATTATTGCAGAATTTCCTTCTTGGTCACTGTGTTTTTTCAGATTTAGAAACTAAATCAGTACACAGAGATGTTCTTTTATTCACATGGAATTACTGATTCCTACTTTTACTTTCTGCTGTACAACATCTTTAATATTTACTTTTTCCTTTCAAGTCAATTCCAGCATATTTTCTTTGTTGACGTATTCTGGCCATTTGCGAGGCCCTTTCCTGCCCTATTTAGAGTGAATTACATATTAAATGACAGGGCTGCACTGTGAGCTGTAAACACACGTGTAACTGTAACATCTAACCTGGTCATTAGGTTCAGAGTGAGAGTAAAATTAGTGTGTGAGGGAGGGAAAGAGAGAGTTTGACCCTAAGTTTAGCCTCAGGTAAATGACCTTGCCCAGCTGCAGGAATGCATGTAGTTACACCTGGAAAACAGATGTGTGTCTCCACTCTCCCAAACAACAACACAATACAAATGACTAGTGTTGTAGCATTATCCCTAAATTGTAACTTCCATTGATGTTGTAAAAGTCTGTGTGTGACCAAAAACATGCCTTGGGGTTTATTCAAGGCGACCTACCTGTCTTCAGTGAAGCGGCCATGAGTGGAGACACAAAGCACCTTGGGGTCCACATACTCAATGGAGAACTCCTCTGCTGGCACCGCATACACTTTGTACTACCAAAAGAAACATGTTTATTTAATTGTTTACTTGATTCCATGCTGGCATCTAATTCATAACATATAATAAATCTTTTGTGGAAACATTTCTCTCACCAGCAGGAATGAGGTTGTGGAAGTTTGCAGGAGAAGTTCTGTTTTATGAGTGAGCTGTAACACTGCCACTTGATTACTGCTGTCCACCGCCACACTCCGGCACAAAAAGCTGCAGGAGTTATAAGACACTACAGCTACAAACATACATATTCTACAACGATTTCCTTAATTTTTACACACTGTAAAGACAAAAACAATAAAATACAAACATTCTTTTGGAGGCTGGAGCAACAAATACAGGACTTACCTGTAGGCGCAGCTGTAAATATTAGCCCTGGCCGGGATCTGGCCTTCTAGCTGGCCACTGATGAGTATGTTGACATTCTGGACAGCATCCACCTCGCTGGCGTACTCCAGGACAAGGGCGTATGGGCCAGAGCGAGGCACACGCAGAATGAGCTGAAGCTGAGACTGATGGACACATGACAGAACGTAACATTGAAAGGCAGCAGTTTTAAGAGAATAAAAATGAATTCCAATATGACAAAAGGTCAAAAGCTCAAGTTCGAGATCTGACTTAAAAGATGACACAGATTTAGCCTTGGCTAACAGGGCAGGTAGTTCCACAGTCCGGGAATCCTGATGGAAAAATGCAATCACCTGCTTTTATTCTGGGCTTTAAAACAGCAGATAGGAACTTGTCCAACTGTTTTATAGCTTAGTGTTCAACCTATTTATACTGTTAAGGCAGTGTCTACAAAACTGAAACCAGTAGTTTGAGTAAATCTCTACATTGCAGATGTTTGGGGTCATGGCTTCCCACCTGTCTGCCATTGACAGCAGCCATCTCCGGGTGATCTGGGGTGAGACGCCGCACACGCGCCTGCCTCCTTCTGCGCCCGCTGCGGCTGGAGAGTCTTCCCTGTGAGCCCAGTGCAGAGCTGAAGCCATCCATGGCCACATGCTTATACAATAGACAGCTGAGACAGAGTCACACAGGCATAGCTGGATTCAGTAAGGACAATAAGAGATTATTACACTATCAATCTGTTTTAGCTGATGTGGAAAAAAAACAAACATGTTCATGAAATATTGCTCATCAAGGAATATTTAGATTTTATTTTTGATGGCGACCCCTTTTGGAAACTGTCAGCTCATGTAGACCATTGTAGACTCTATTTAAAAAATCTGGCTGTGAAAACAAAACCTACCTATTTCTATGTATGAAATAGAGCCAGACCTCAAAAGTGTTGAACAAAATCTTTTAGGAATTACTTTGTGTTCCTGTTTGCGGTGGGTAGGTATGTGCAGGGCTGGGTGATCTTTTCCTGCAGCAGAGGAGCCTCATAGTAATCCCGGGGCAGGAGCACTAAATAGTCCTAGGAAGTGAGAGTGGCAATGAGTACGCAGTCTATTGTACATTTGATATTTTTCTCCAATGAAAAAATGAACTGAGGACTGAATGAAGTGCAATGTTACACTTTTTACAAGGTAACTTCTAGACATCATTGTCTTCCTTGATGGACTCACCAGTAGCACCCCCTCTGCCCTTATATGAATAATCCATTTCCCAGGAGTCAAAGCAAAGGGCTCAGCGAAGCCCTCCCCTGGGACAGTGAGGAAGGACGGGGAGCGACTCGCAGGGAATATGACTTCCTTACTCTGATCTGACCCTGGCAAAGACAAGCAGAAATGTCACGTGTAATGTTACACACTAACAGAAAATACCTATGCTGGATGGGATATTATCAGCATAATAATGTCATGCACCAACTTACATATTACTGTCATGAAGGAGACGATTTAAGTTCTTTAATGGTGGGTTAGATTTGACTCTTTGATGGTGAAATGTAAAAGCTGATTCAGGGTCTGAGGCAGCCTTACCTGCAGAGCCTCTGCTTTTGGTAGCCTTGATGCTACCAGTCAGACTGGTGCTGCTGGGGTTAATGAACCGCAGAACCACACGGAATAAGTGCTGCGTCCCTTCTTTTGGGTCAACATGCACTGTTACTCTGATTTCACTCTGCGGGGACAAGAGTGACACACAGCTGACCGCGATGGCACAGGTTTGAGTAGACGATGACGGTATAATGTTAACAGAAAGGTTAGGAATCATGTCTGGTGGGCAGAGACGTTAAACACAGAGAGCAGGTTAATCAACAGACAGCAAGCAGGGTGAAGAGAGGAAAATACATCCAAAAGGAAGGCAGGCCCTTCACTTACAGTCACAGCAAGACTGAAAGCCAGCTTCGTCCACCACCAAGATCCTTGCTCTCATTCGTTTTCTCCCCTTTTTTGGGGGGGTGGCGTAGCGCATTACAATATGGAAAGGGCCAGGAGAGCCAAGGGTAAGCGTTAAGATCACCTCCGGCTAAAGAGAGATAGTGTTAGTTCTAGGAAAGCTGGTGTCCACATTCCCACATCAGCCCTGATATAAGAGAGGCTTGTGTTTTTTAAGCAGGAATATCAGTGCAGCGGTAAAAGCAAAAGAATCACAGTGGTTTCAGAATAGATTGAAAAACGTTGAAAAAGGAAGCTATAAGGTTATTGAAGTGGCAGATAGATACTCCCTGAAAATAGACTTTTCCCCGCAATAATGTTATTTATTACAATAACCACATCAACATATCCAATACATCAAGGCACTGATGTGAATATGTACCAACCTGTGCAGGGGACATAATAGCATAACCTCTCCAGCTGAAATCTGGAAACTCTTGAGGGTTATAACCGAAGCGTACCGGTCTGGCATTTGGTGTGGTGCCATCCTCAACCTCAAACTTCAGTTGGTGCAAAGAAGGAAAGTAGTAGTTTGGTGCTGGCCTAACAGGGTACAGGAACATTTAAATCAAAACCACATCCTGTGGTAATCATAACTGCGTCGATTTGCAAAAGAGAAAAAAATGTGTATCAGGAATCAGAATGAATTAAAGTCATATCTTACTCAGTGCATTCACGGCCAACTATATTCTTCCGACACTGACACTGTCCCGACATCTCATCACACGCCATGCCAATGGCACCGCCTACATCACACTGACAATCTATCAGGCAGAGTAGAATTATTATTATATAATTTATTCATTTAATGGTGTAAGGATGAAACTTCTTATTGCCACATACTTCCATGCACGAGTCAGGATTTAGCAAAACTGCTGATATTTAATGTTATAGAGGAATAACTAGGATTTGAAACAATGTTTTCAGGGGCTTAAAAGAGTAACTTAATACCAGGCTGAAAAGCTTTGCCTCTCACTGAAAGTGTGTTGCACCTCTGACAATATTCAGCATCATGGGTGAAGTTGTGTGGTTGGGTGTGATCAGAAGTGCACTCTGTTGCAGCTACAACCACGTCCCACAGTGACATCATGGCGTACTAACACACACTTCTACATTGATTCTGTGAGGTGAGAACTTAAACCACTATAGTTCTGAAAAAACAAGATTTTCAGCTGGTGTTACGGTGCTCTTTAAAAATAACATGATTAAAGGACTCTGTTGAGTCTTGAAGATAACAACCAGCATGTTTATTCATTAAAGTTCGCTCTTAATATGTGTGAGTTAACTTGCAGCTTTCTCATGTTATCATATGCTATAGTAACATAGTAAACAGTACATAGTATACCTAAATGAGATGTGATCTTTGAAATTTGGTCAAGTAGGATTTCTTACCCTGACAACCAAAATAATTCTTTTTATGCAGCATGAAGTATCCGTCCTTACAGGTGTCACAGGAATGTCCACATGCATTAGGCTTACAGTGACATTGTCCACTTTTCTAGACAAACGGATAATCAGGAGAAAATTCAATTTTAGAAAACTGAGCAAAGGAAAGCACAGCAAAGCACTCTGTTACTGCACTTTAACATAATACACTGTGAATAATACATGTGCATAAGTCACCGGAGGTAATACTGAAATACTCACCTGTTCACACTCTCCGACACCGCTCAGAGTCCCTTTCAAATCACACCGACACTCTGGCATGAGAGAGAGAGACAGAGAGAGAGGGGAAAGGTTATGAAAATGTAAAGGGGGATCTACAGTGAATAGACTCTGATTACAGGATTTTGTCACTTTCATGGGTGAAACACAACAGCACAAAACCCTCCAATCTTCAGAGATCTGCACATCAAAGGTCCAGAGGAGGTTTACTGCCACGACTTGCTTTCATCCCAGCCAAAAAAACGTCCCCTTAATGTCCGGCCACAGTCAACCAGAAACATTCTTAGGATATTAAAAGCTCTTTTTTCCCCCCTCTCCTTGTGTCTTCAGGCAGCGTGGTAGTGATAACATTCTTGCTAGAGAGCATAACTGTAACATTAGACAGGTATCTAGACAAAGCCTGTAACTGTGCCCTCACTGGCTGGATAATAATAAGTATTTCCAGTGGATTCTTTTTTTGGTTATTGTTGTGTGGGTAGAAAAAAGACAAAGTCCAAAAGGTATTGTATGTCTTTAATGTGCCACGAGATACTCGTTACTGGTCTGTCACAGTATGAATCTCATGTCACTTGCAGCACCACGCTGAAAGCAGTTAACAGGAATTTGCCTGTATTAACGTGTTATTCCTCAGCTCCCCTGTGAGGGACGAGAAGGCAGATCCGGCCTTGTTGACAGGGGTATGTTGACATATCCTCTAGGTAAGAGGGGCCAAGACCCATATCAGTACCTTGTCAGATTGCTACTGGTGATTTAATACAGTGAGAAAAAATGGAGTCAGTGATCAGTACTACCACTTCTACACCTTATTTTCTAACACCTTTTACAAAATTAAGTCACTTACCTAAACACCCACGAGGGTTGTTTGTTGCCAGATTCCAGTAGAGAGGTTTACACCTGTTGCATAGTGTTCCCTCTACGTTTTGTAGACAGTGGCACGAGCCCTGAAACAACAGATAAGGAAGTTAAGGATTGTTGAGACTGGCAGCTACTGTTGAAAGCAAAGTTATGTTTGTTTACTATCAGATAGATTGAAATCAGTTGCAAGCGTCTGCGTATTGTACAACAGTGCAAGCTTTCTGAATCACTGGAAATTGGCCACTATTCTGTCTTTCTTTTGAACATATGAAAATAAGAGGAAGAAAATGACCTTCCAGAAACACTGAATTAACTGAGAATCACTTCATGTTGTTGTTTTTTTCTTCCCCTTCAAAATGGAAGGAAGTCTCTCTTCCTTTTTTTAATTACATCTACATTTTAGGGGAAAAACACTTCCTTTTACAAATCTGCTGGTTGAAGTTTTGACTGCACAGCTGTGTTATCAGTTATTGGGCTTTTAGTCCATGTGAATCCACACCCAAATGGCAAGTGCTGGATTTAGACTATAACCACTTCTGTTACAAAGGCTAAGAAAAACTTGATCAAGGTTGGGCTGTGATTAAAGTGTGAATTAAATTTTATGGAGAGTGTCATACCGTTTGAGGATTGGTGACCTCAGTTCCTGCTACATTACACTGACTAACGGAGGCTGGAAGGACAAAATAAAAAAAACGTGTAAATCAGTCAGTTAAATGGTTAGTTTCTGTAAATATAGCGCAAATATTTTACAACACATGAAACAACTTTAAAAACTTCAAAGAGGACACTACATAACCCTTCCAAATAGCACTGCCACATTAAATATTATTTGTTTAAATGATAGGTGCTGCTTCTGCCTCACTCCAAAAATGACTGCATTTATGAGCATGATTGTCCAGCGTGGTTACCTGAGCACTGAGGGAACCTGAGTCCAGAGGCACAGCGGTCACATTGCTGGCCCACCACCCCTGGCAAACACAGGCACTGACCCGACAATGGGTTGCACGTGTTGCCATGCGAGCCTTCAGGTGAACATCGGCAGGCTGGGGACAGGAAACAAGTTGACTAAGAACTTAAAATGCATGAGTTTAAAAATGAATACTGTTTTTTTCCCTCTGTGATTCCCAGTTGTCTTTTTGTCTATTCTTGGGAATATAATTCCCACAGAGGGAAGAAGTACATATATATCTCGTGTCTCAGCTCTCTGTGAAATGTTGTGTCATGCAGATTACATTAACTGAATCAATGTGGATGACGACGGATGACGTTTTACGGGATACTGTGGGAGAATGAGAATGTTTGCGCCACAGAGTCATGAGAAGAGGCCACATTAAGTCCAGTGAAACCAGCATCAACATTTTTTCCACCAGCGCTCAGATCAGCAGAGGTCACGTCACATGCACCCAGTTGGTTTATCTATCTAATTACACTGGTGAGGTAGAGCGATGAGACCTCACTCACCAGCACAGTCTGGGTATCCATAGTAGCCTGGTGCACATTCGTCACACTCCTGGCCCTCATAGTTGGGCAGGCAAATACACTGACCACTTGGACTGCAGACACTGTCAGCCGCACCAGCCCCTTGACAGAGACACGCTAGAGGAAGACAAGAAGCATGTTAGCTGATGTTTTGCTATTTTGCATGGTTAGACACTCATTACTCACAGAAATCCAAACAGTTCATTTTATTATTACAGCACTGAAAGTTTCCTAAAAAATCTATGTAAAATAGTTTAAAAAAAGACATAATCTTATAACACCATTATACATAATTCATGGTAAAATTCCATAACCTGATCATAGGATAATATATATTCTGTTGGTTTGGGCTTCTCAGGTAGATCATTTTAAAGCGCTGAGGTTTTAGTGAACTTAGACTCAGACTTAAAAATGAACATAATATTGCACTGCTTGAAGTGTACTAGTGTAATTTCCACAGTTAGTCCAAAATATGAATACTAGCTACACTGCCATGTGGAAACAAGTCTACACTATTACAGCTTGTGGTTAGCTCTTCATGTTTCATAATCACTCTTGACAAGTAACACTGATGAGGTTGTGTTTGTACAGACTGTGGGGGGTGAAATTTAAGTGGTATGGTGATTCTTTCTCACCCTGGCAGTTTGGGAAGGAGTGGTATCCAAGTTGACAGCGGTCACATCTCGCCCCCTCCACACCCTGACGGCACAGGCAGCGCCCTAAAGCATCGCACACCCCATGCACTGTCCCTCTGTAGTCACATATACACTCTGTGCACAAACACATGAGAAATGTTTATTTTAACAATAAAAGTAAAAAAAAATCATTCCTAACTAATAAATTCAGTGATCCTGTTGAATCCTGAATTCTTATAAATGAGACTGAGCGCTTTCTTTGGTCCAGCTGAACAACAGGGAATGACAAACATTTGCAACAGTTGAACTACTCTCATATTGTGGCACAGAGTGTGGTAAAGCTACACTGGTGCCCACGTCTTGCCAAGCCTCGCCTGGTATTGGTATGTGAATAGACTTGGCACTAATACAAGACAGCCACCAGAGAGACTGCCAGTTTTCTTTGTCCCTAAGCAGCTTCCAAACATTAAAATCAGCTTTTCAAAGGCTGCTAATGAAATTCCTTCTCAGTCAGCTCACAGGATGAAAGATGAACAGACAAGTTTAGATTGCTTAGATAGAAAACTTACATTCTCTGACAAATGTTAAGACAGTCAAGAGCTAAAGGTCTTCATTTTAATAGAAATGCCATATTACTAATAATGAGTTTCCCAGCTTGTTTGGAAACCAGAAAAGGGAATTTAATAGGGAAATCATAACTAATAATAGACTGGTTAGCTCTCACTGAGCAGTCCCAACTGACTAATGCTATCATGAGAAGAAAGAGACCACTTGAACTTAAATCCCCACTGATGGACATCAAAATTCAAGACCATCGGACTGTTATGCTCAACAACTGCAAGAGATCTGCTGTCACTGAGCAGAACATTTGCTCTGGCAATATATTATACCAGTATTTCAACCATCCCATAAACCTAACCATAATATCCTGCCAGTTCTGTTTTCATAAAGCCTACAAACATAACCCAACCTAGATATAGGTCAAGTCATTAAGCATTATACTATATATACATTAAGCACTTTCTTGACTGACCTCCACCACATGTTCTTATCGTTTAACTCTACAGAAAACCCAGTCAGACTCAGCTGTGCCTTAAATGTTCTTTCTCAACAACCTGGGCTGCTTGTAAGGAAATGTGACGCAGGTGAGGATCAACAATTTTTGGATAGAGGAAATGCAAATGAAAAGAAGTAATAAAAGTAGTTAACACGGCATAGCCATGTAAACACCCCTATAGTAGCACAACATATCAGGTCTAATCACACTCACGCTGACAGGTGGGTGAGCCGAAATAGCCTGGAGGGCAGGAGGTGGGCTCTACACAGAGAAAAAGAAAAAAGGAAAAACAGCATATTTAATGATTGCTTAAAAATGCTTGTCAAGCTAAACTGTGTTATGAGGCACTACAAATTCTTTTTTACTGAACTTACCCACAATAGGACCTGCAGGGGATTTGGTGGTCACTGGGTATATGGGATATCCTGATTGCAAAGAAAAGGTAAAAAGTTCAGACCTCCACTGATGAGAAACTGTGATCAAGTAAAACCGGAAGTCTTTATTTATATCAAAAGTTAAAATTAACATGAAAAGCAAAAAACACTCAACAGACCCCAATGCGATTTGAGGCAAACATTATTAAGGTGTTATTCAAAACACAGCTGGAGCCAGCAGCAAGTTAGCTTAGTTAGCATAAAGACAAGGGAGAGGAAAATATTGTGTGGCTCTGTAACAAAAGTCCTTACAGCACCTCTAGTGCTCACTAATTAACTTGTTACATCTTGTTTGTTTAATCTAAACAAAAAATGAAGTGTGAAAACTACAGTTTGTAAAAACTACAGTTTCTCCAGGTAAAAATGAAAGTGTAAAAGTGGTTTTATGGGGGTTACGTGCCAAACTATTTCTTGGCCAGGAGCAGCTGCCAAGAAAGAAGAAGAGACTCCAGGAAATTACTGCTCCCAGTCAAAAAAAAAGTCTGGCACAAAACTTTGTCTTTACACTTACATTTTGTACAGATTGAACAAATAAAATTTAACAGTTTTATTAATTAGCTGCAGAGATGCAAGTAGGCGGATTTTGGTGGCTTTGGTCGAGAGAGGCTAACTGTTTCACCATGTTTCCAGTCTTTATGCTAAGCTAAGCTATTGGCTCCAGTTACATTTTTACAAACCATAATTAAAAGTGGCATCAATCTCTTCTCATCTAACTTTTGGGAAGAAAGTGAATAAGCACATTTCCCAAAATGTCAAATTATTCCTTTAATCTGCGTTGGGGTTTGTACACTCACAGGTTTTTATAGCTAGCCTGCAGCTAGTACGAACAGTAGCTGGAAGAGGCTAGTGTTCATGTTAACAACCTGCATTGTTGTGTAACAGACATTGCTCATTCAGCAATTGTGGCCATAGTGGTCGTTTACAGCAAAAGTAACAAAGCCTCGCTTTAAATGCTAACACACGACAAGTTGCAGAAAATTCATACAGCAACTCAAAACAGCAGAGAAGCATCTCCTGAAACCCAGACAGCCTCTTAATGACTGTGTCAACATGTTTAGACTAGTTTGTCAGAGAGACCCAGTTTTATTAAGTTCTTGTAGTAAATCTATTGCTAATAAAGAGCCAAGTCTGGATCAGTGCGCAACTAATTTCAATTTTATATGACATGAGAATCAGTACACCTGGGGCAGATTACAGGCCTGTTGCTTTTTATATGTATAATGACTGTACAAAACTAATATTAAAGTTTTAGAATATAGTACAAGTCAATCAGTGTTTTACAGTAAAAACAGGAAAGAAAACAAACAGTGAATGTCAGTTAAATGTTCATTCAGAGTTCAGGATCACAGAAGTAGGACGCTGTAGCAAGTTCACGCAAAGACCTTTGAAAGGCTTATGTTAGTCAAAGCCAGAAAAAACACTGGAAGAAAAAACAAAAATAACTCAAATTGATGAAAGATGGTAGACTGGGTGGCTTGTCTCTATGCCCTTGCAGCTTCCTGAGTCAGATCAGAATGAGATATGGGGAAACTCTCTTTGTGTGTCTAATATCTGTGCCTGTTTGTTTAGATAGAGGTATGGCATATGGAATGTGCAGTAACGGTTGTCAATACTGTAGCATGTGCATGCAACCTTCTGCTAGCCGAGCAGCATTAAAGGCATAAAGGCATACCTGTTTCAAATAGGCTTTGTCCAAAGAAAAGCCCCCTCAAGGGGAAACTGACAGACTGAAACATGAAAGGCTAAAAAATTGAATATGAAACTGATTCCACCCATCAAAGGGTAGGTTCAGTTTCTCCTGACCCACTATACCTTCACACTCTGAGCTCCCACACACAAACACATAATGTTAACAAATAAAGTTTTCTCTTTTATCCAAGATTCAAAAGTTCAAGGTTAAGACTAACGTCACCCTCCTTTTTCACACTGCCTTTATTTGTAGCTATCAAAGATGTGATTCATGCCATATGACTTACAGAATTACATCTCTAGCACATTCACTCCTATGATTCCCAACTGCCCCTCTATTTATCAGAAACCCTTTAAGTAAAATTCCTATCCAGACTTTGAAGGATTTAACTAAAACCAAACTTACGAATGCACTGAGGGTAGTAATAATATCCGTCAGCACAGCGGTCACAGTTTTCTCCAGCTAATTGTGGCTTGCAGATACACTTTCCAGATCCCATTTCACAGCCGGCTGTAGTCCTTTGATCACACCTGCAGGCTGGTGAGGATCACATGTTTTTATGAAATAGAAAAACAAAAACAACAACAACAAAAAACACACATACATATATAATATATATATATACACATACACATACATACATACATATATATAAAAATATACAAATATGACCACATATTAACAGGTACATCAGTGTAGACTAACATGCACATGTATACACATCAACAGAGCACAGAATTACTGATTATAAGGCATCAGACATTTACTGTACATAACATAAAATCTCAGTAAGAAGTACACAAAGCTTTCAACCATCTATCATCTCAAAATGAAAGAGCTCAAAAGCAAATAATTACTGAAGCCTTACTGACTCTGACTTTTGCCCAAATGAACACCTTCCGCTGTTAAGCTCAGTTAAATGAGTTTGTGGATTCTAAGGGTTACTTTGCAAAGCACTCAGGGCAACCTGTTCAGTTCCACTACTTTCTAATGTCCAAACACAACTGGCAGCTATTTATATGGCGAGGAACAGCTATGGACCATTAAAGTAATGTAAACACCAGCAGAGCCCAGTTTAGCAATAATACGTGCTGTGGTGCCAGTGGTTGTGCAATGGTGCCATTTGTGTCCGTCTCAAACAAGACGCTGATGCGTCTCTTTGAACTGAACAATGTTTTGGCTTTGTTTGTTAGTCATACATACTGTAGGTCAAATACCTTTTAGTTACCAAGCTACCTGGTGCTGTCTCCTAGAAATTTGACAGACACCAAGTTTCAACATCAATACGTAAATTAGCATAATATGCTTGTGTGTAATTTTTTTAAGACAGCAGAGGAAACAGAGGAAACTCTGCATGTTATCTGAATGTGCAATTTTTGTTCTATGTTTACATAGCATTTCATGTTGATGTAGATTACCGTAGCAACATCTATTCAACATCTCACACAGGTCTTTGTACTGTGGATTGGTCATATTTCCTCTTCCATTTCTCAAGAGAAAACAGATCGCATCCCTCGCACGCAAATCACAACAACCATTTTAATCCATACCTACCCCCCCCACTCCCCCAAAAGTAAAAATAACAAAGATAAAATAGACATAAGGCAGCCATAGTTCAGGGTCTGTGTAGTCCAGCAACACTCAGATCTTCACCAAGCAAACTTCTTTCAAGAAAAAAAAAAAACCTCAAAATTTTTTTTAAAAACTTAAAAAATGGGCATTTCAGTGTTACAGTTGACAAACAGTGACTGACGAAGTGAGTGAGGAAGTGACTCACGTATGCATCCACTGGGAGACTCAGGAGGTATTCCATAGGGTCTGTAGAAGCCTTCAATGCATCGCTCACAGTTCACTCCCGCAGTGTTGTGCTAAAGAAGAAAACAAAAATAATGCGTGAGCCATCTTTCATACAACACTGGGTATGGTGAACATAGGTGCCGAAGAGAAAACACAAGTTGAGGATTACAAGAAACTTCTTTTCACTCTTCAGTAGAATCTCTAGTTTCTTGGTGCACATCTATTTATTTGCATATTTCGTGTAACCTGTATTTTTCAGGACACAACATTTGGATATACTGTCTGCATCTGTATCACATTCAATAAAAGACTTAACATAATACTCAACACAACTTTATTTTGACAAAACAAAATGATGCAACATTCATTTCTGGGATTGGTAAAAGGAAAGTGGGTAAATTGAAAAAGGAAGTTTGTTTTGGCCTCACAAACCCATTTGTACAAGCTGCAGTGTAAATGGTGCAGTATGCAATGCTCCATAGAGAACTCTATAAGGCAATATGGATTTTGTCCTCATTTTTTGTACCCGCTCCACCCCTACAAACACACACGTACACACACAGGAATCAGTTTAGACTTGATATGCATTTCATACCTGGCAGTTGATGCACACTCCCCCTCCGTCGTACCTGCGGAAGGTGTCTAAACTTGCTCCCCTCTTTTCCACCTCTGGGTCGTAATAACAGTCAAAAGCATGGGAGAAACACTGGCAGGCTGAGGAGGAAACCCCCCACGCACACACACAACCACACACACACACACACACACACAATTATTCTATATGCCTCAGGAAATTACCCCTGACTTCCCTGTCTGTATTTAAGCACCTTAAGCTACTCATTCTCCGAAAAGAGTTATAAGTCTGGTTGTAAAGTATTAAGAGAAACTATAAAATCCAAACTAAACAAGACAGCACATCCTCTTCCTGTATACCACCCCAGTGTCTCATTAATGTTTATGAATGTTTAGGGTGCATTTCTTCTTCATCTTTCTCTCTGCTTTTGTGGCTGCTACAAGGTCATACGTTCTTCATGAAGGCAAAATCTGTCAGCAGTCCAAAGCAATTAGATTCCAGCTGACACAGGGTCTGTTGGCTGAGTGGATGGCTCGCCAATAAGCTGGCATGGGGGGACTATATGGTAGACTGTTGCGGGCTTGGCTAGCCGACTGACTAGCTGGCTAAGCAGACAAAAAGCAGTTATCCTGGAGCTAGTTGTTCACTGTGCTGTTCATCAAACATACCATATGAGGAATGTCTTCTCAACTCTACACTGAGGCTCTCCACAATACCATATCAGGGCATCCACAACAGGGTTTAAATATCAGAGGCAAGAGGACACTTCAGTCCATTCTGGGAGGAGGGGTTATAAATCAAAGAGCCAGCAGCATTGGGAAAAAGCAGAGTGTGGTTTTGTTGACCAAAATCTAATTAAAGATTGAACATGTACACTTACGCTGACACTCATTCGGGCTACTGACAGTCGCAGCACGCCATGGTTTCTGGTTAAAGCCTGGGCAGCAGCGGTCACATGACTCACCGCAGGTGTTGTGTTGGCACTCACACTGGAGTCTAAAGGCAGGAGATGAGACAGATGCTCAGATTCTAATTTGCATATTAGTAGCACAAAATCCCAGAACTTTCTTTAAATGTGCATTGATTTTTTTTAACCACTTAGGGGCTGCAAGCTGTAAACATCATTGATATATTATCACCTTAGAATGCCATTATGGTGAACATAATAGCAAACAGCTGCCTAATTTCCCAACCAGCAGACACAGTGCAACATCAGCATTAATTTAAAGTCAAGTCAACCTGCTGAATGTAATCCAACATGTACTCTACTTTTAGCTCTTTAGCTGCTAGTTAGCTAGTGCTAACTTTATCTGTCTACCATTTGGTGCTGGACAAGTAGTGTATCAGTGCTTTTCTGCTGAAATCAACTTCTTGCCATGTATGGAAACTATGCTGATGAAAGTGGTGAGATAGAATCAAAAAAGTTTGGGGCCGTAAAACCAAAACAATGACTTGAAACACGTTAAAACGTCCCGTAAAGCTGAGGGAAACTGTAGAGTCGGGTGGTAATTCTGTAAGAGTTTGTCACTCCAAGCAACAGCTTTCAAAATTTTACACATTTGACTTAATCATAATATAAAAATATTGGTTAAAGCAGCTTTGAGACATGAATCCTACATTGTCCTGTTGGTTCACTGCATCATTTTATCTCTTATATTGACATTTTACCAACTATTAACAATATCACAGTCAGTGATCAGTGTAATCTGCTGCCTTTTACAATGGTGATGTCAATGTAAAAACATATGAGGTAATTGTGATTCCCCAGAAACGACTCACTATCACTCAAATCACTAGATTTGGTAGCATCTGTGTGGTCTTTGTCTCATCTCACTACACTGCTATACACACTGGAGCCCATTGTGCAGGAAGACTTCAGCTCTGTTAATGAATAAACAAGTTAAATTGATTTACTGGCTGAAGTCATACTACAAAGTTAATTTTTGAAATGCTCAAAAGAAACTGGTTTTGCATTTTAAGTCATACAAATTCTGATATCAAGAGAGAAGCCCAAAGCGACAATAACTAAGCTGTTAAAGATGAACAGCATGTCTTACCTGTTTGGATTGCCTGAGTTACGCCCCCCACCACACACCTGTGCATGCCCATGACAAACACAGCGTCCACCGATGCTGATGTCTTTGATACTATAGTAATACTGTAAACAAAAAAAAAGAAAACGTTATCATC
The DNA here is from genome assembly GCF_002260705.1 of Seriola dumerili. Lineage (NCBI taxonomy): Eukaryota > Metazoa > Chordata > Actinopteri > Carangiformes > Carangidae > Seriola > Seriola dumerili. The sequence goes on from NW_019176076.1 coordinate 97,543, forward strand.
ACCACACCCTTTTAAAATAACAACAGTGTTATCAGCAGCTCAGCAACATCATCCACACCAGAACGAATGTCTGGCTTTTGCTTGGCAGCAGAAGTGAGTCATGCATGTTGACAAGTACAAACTTTCCTATGACCTATGAGCTGAGGTTAACTGCATGAGGTGAATCAGTGCATTATAAAAAAGGATAAGATAAGAATCAGTAGCTGAAATCACATCACTGATTTATTCTCAGCATTTTAAAAAAGGGCATTAAAGAGCTGCTTCTGACGTGAATCCTGAGGACACATTTCTGGAATTAAGTCTGCAAGAGAGAGCAGTTTCACTAAAGCTATGATACAGGATATCTTAAGCCACTACTCGAACATTAACATAGGCTTTAGCTTCATCACTCTGACACTGCTGGTTTTTATTAACATATTTTCCTGCTTTAAGGAGAGGTGCCATATTCTGCACCTGCATCCTATGGGAGCTGTCCAAACCAGTCTTGGCAATCTCTGTCAAAGGAATTACCATGATGACTGGACAGACAGATCTGGCACTAGGCCTCGACAAGGATGAATGTGTGAGCAAGAGAGTAGGCCAGTGTTTGTGTCAGCAAAAAGGAAGCTGGAAGGTAGATGGCAGAGAGCTGTAAATTTGGCTTGCCCAAATGGGAAATAAGAGTCTGCCGGCATGACACATTTTTGTGAGGTTGTATATTAATTGTCTTACCCTGCGTGTGACGGTGGGGTCTCTCTGGGCCTTGGAGATGAGGTGTCCCAGCAGGGTACTGGTGCGGAGGAAGTGTAGGCGGATGTTGGTGGCCTTTGTGAAATCTCGCAGCACTGGTGAGTAGGTGAAGTTTTTGGACCCCGGCCGACCGTTAACCAGAGACACCACAATCTGGATAAAATAGCATTCGTTTCATTTAAATGCTTTTTTTGTATCTATTAAAAAGGTACCAATTTTTGTTTAGTTTTTTAAATCATTTGATGTGATATTTTACTTCTCCATTCTCCAAAGGCACAATCCGTGAGTAATCTGTGGTGCAGAGCTGGTCATCATCGTTTAATATCCGAGCATTGGGCTGCTTTCCAAACCTTTCAATACACTCGTGCTTTGAATCTGCCAAAAAACAACAAAAAAAAAAATCTCTCACCCCAGCTCCATTCATTTTTAAGTAAAATGAATGACTTCTGTAAAAGTTACTTTCTGTCCCCAATTTATATTACATATACACCAATACCTAGTTGATTAAGCACTGACAACTGTTGTGTTCAAGTGTGTGTGTGGAGCTCTGGCATCTGATATTTAAGAGTAAGCTGCCAAAATGTCTTGTATTCATTAACCATAAATAAATAATATAAATAGATAAATGTGAATTTGAATGTGAGAATATATTATTTGCATTTAAGAAGGTTCTTATTGTGTTTCTATTTATTGGACCAGGGGTGATGTGAAAGTATTGGAACTCCATTATTAAGTTATTTGTTGATGAGGAAACAAACCCTTCAAAAAGGAAAACCTAGAACCTAGTGAATGAATCAAGAGAATTGTTTAAGAAGTTAAGTCTGTGCTGAAAAGGAGAAGCTCTGAGATTGTAAAACTGATTAGTCAGAGCTATTGGTCCCAACAAATTTGGTGTTTCTACCAGAAAAGGTCCCAAAAACACATATACACACACATACTTACTGTCTCAACTGTTTTAAGCAGGTTGATTAGTGTAGCAGATCTTCGCAATGGGCCTTTTTTCACAGCAGACATTTCGACTTGTCATAGCAGGAAAGGCACAGGTGTAATTAATAACAATAATAATGGCTGCATTCCATTTAGCTGTGCCAGTTCCAGGGCTCTGGTTCTGCACATTCTGAATTTCTGACACATAAAGGGATCTGAGCCATCGTTAACGTTATTAGTTACACCTGTGCAGGCAGTCAGACTGTCGGCCATGAAAAAGGCTTATTGTAAATGTCATGTGATGATTTCAACAAAAGCGTCTAATTATGAATTAAAAACTGCTCATCACTACATACGGGATTTTGGTAACGTGTAGTTGCTGCTGTTGTGTTTTTGAACTACATTTCGTAGAAATCTAAAACCAGTCTCTTTCTGTTTATTCCAAACATACCACTGTTGTATCTGAAGAGTAAGCTTCCATCAGCGGGGGGGGGGGGCTAAATCACTATTGTCTTTTACAGTTAACAAATGAGAATAGCAAACATTTATTTACAAGAAATTTTTACAGATTTGAATTTTGTACTAAAATACAAACATACATTCCTGATTTATCGGATTTGCTTTCAAATCCCTAACATCTGGAGGGCTGGCAGGTTATATGTGTAAGGCACTTGCCCATAATTTGACCAACAATTCCAGTGGGTTATTCAGTCATATAACATTTAAACATTTGATTCATAGCACAAGAAATAAAGAAGCTTTGTTTTTAGAATACAATAAAAACTAAAGCCTTGCTAAATAAAAAATACCACATGGGAACTTACGTGCAAAATACTGCCAGGGGGTGAAGGTTCTCCCGTTGTCCACAGAGCGCTCTAGCACCCACAGGTCAGGACGAGGTGAATTAGCAAACTTGATGAGGATGTATGCCACATGGAAGAGCTAAAAAGCAGAACACAAAGAGCAGGCTAAACAACAGGCAGTCACAGCTCTGAACGGATTTTGGCAAAATGTTTTGTAGTTTCCTGTGCTCTACTTGCTCTCTCAAGTAAGGCCCCAATCTTGGCCGGCAACTCAGACAATACTCTTATTTCCTTTCTTGTAAAAGCCCAGGCACAAAATCAGCATGGATGTATGACTGCAAATGATCATAACAGAACTAATGATTTAAATGGGGATTTAGTCATTGCACTAAATCAAGATCAAGGCTTCCTGTTTTGAGCTTTTCTATTATTGCAGCTTAACTTCAGCAGTATCTGTGTGGCCATACAGCAAAGTACAAACAATTCACCAACATTTGTCAGCAATAAAAGTGGTGCAGGTGCAGCCAGCTTAGTGAAAAGACATCAGCTAAGCCCACATGAGCCACATCTGTTCTCTGAACTCTCTATCTCCACCTTCCATCAGAATATAGAGGCCATACAAGGGCAGAAAATGATGCAATGATTGAACACTGATCTTTCTTTCAGACTCATGGCGCTCAGAGTAGCCCATTTTCTTTGCAGTTCATCAACATCTTCATCAAGCCATAAAAGCAGGTGACTTCAGCCTGATTGGAAGTTGAACAATAGAAAGGTAATTTGCGACAGTCAAAGATCTCTTTGTCATGGTCCGGCTTGGATTGGCGTGGCTTGGAATTTAAACCCTGAGATACCAACCTGCATGTGACACATACAGTGTCAACAAAATACCTCACCTACACCTGACCACCACACCCTGTCTTGTGTTTATGAGGCTGGAATATAGTTTATCTTTGTGCAATTTCAGTGCTGGCATGGATCCAAAAGCAACACTTAACATGTTTCAAAAACAGAGTACTGTGGGCATATTTGCTAAACTTGTGATACCTGCCCTCAGGATTGAACTGTTGAATGGAAACTGTACCTTAATTATTGTGTGCTATTTAAATAACATTTCTATAGTCTGTCTTCTCTTTCAGAAGGATGGGATGAAGGCAGGCCCACACTCGTCTAGCATCCCTCAGCAGCTTGATGAAAACCCCCACGGGCATTTGAAACATTCAGGTTTCTGTCTCTCTTTACATGAGGCAGGGAACTATGCTACCATATCAAAGCAAAGTAACAAACGGTAAAGGCTCTGCTGTGGAGTCATGGACTGTGTCAAGAAGGATCACAATTATCTTGATGGATTGCCCCCCCCATCACTGAGAAGAAATCGCCTCAAGTTCAAGTAGTTATTGGGTTGATGGATTGTGAGAGAGTTCAGAGGTCAGCTGGGGAACTGTCTGGCCTTGTTCTCTGAAAACTGTCAACAATCCCTTTTAACAAACAGAAAATCATTAGGTTGCAAATCAGGAATAGTCTGACTGTCTTTTAATCACTGTTGCCATTGAGAAAACAGTCAGTGTGTAAGTAAATAAAATAGCTTAGAACGCCTCCTCCTGACCTCAACTCTGAATGGGGTGTGTCTTGAAATTAATCAGAGAGCAAATCCACCCAAACGGAACAGGATGCTCAAAGAACAAAAAAAGATTAACGGCACACACAAACAAGACGTGGGATGTTGTCCTGCTAAAAACAGAAGCAAGGATTTTGCTGGGGAGCTGCTTACTATCAATATGCTGGCTCTGCTGAGGACCGGGGGGAAGTTTAGTTCACATGGGTTGTGATGACGTTAAGAGAGGGCCAGGGGAAGGGAAGCAGGCGCGGGGGGGGGGTAAAAAGGGTAGGGGTGGCTAGAGACGTGCTGGCTGGCATGCCAACCCATCTCAGATTCCAAACATAGCGCCACATTCCCCTTCCCTCCTAATGCCCTCAAAGCAGAGCATGCCACCACTTTCAAGAACCTGTCACTGACAGCAACACACAGCAGTGAAAATCTTCTCCGCCACTTGTCATGGATACGGATAAAGATGGTAACTACAAGACAGTTTCTCTGATCCTAGGTCAGTCCGACATAAAATTTGTGTTTGTGCGCTTCTTGTCAAATGTGAAAGATAATACTATTGCACTATTACCTGAGGAAGCTGCATGTTTTTGTATACAGTAAGTTGTATGTGAGCACCAAGTGAAAAGGTGACTAGTGCTGGTTATCAACATACTATAATAATGAGTATATTATTACTGGTGCTCATACAACTAAGAATCTGGCAAAAGTATCTGATGCTAACTTTAATGGACATCACCAATACAAATATACTGATGAAAAAATCATAATCATAAAACACTGAAATACACAATCACTTCTTATTTACTCTGACTCCCATGGAAAATGAGAAGTGCACACCTCGTCAGCACTGCTGCTGAAATTTCACATGGTTCATAATTATTCAAAACAAAATGTAACTACCACAACTTGCTTTTTCTACACTTTGTGCAACTGACTGGGGCTACAATACGTCCTTCAACTGTCAAAAGTTTCTGGAAAACTAACACATGACAAGGCGAAAATGAATAACACTTCCTATAATAATTGTAACGTAGTTTTGCGATATTGTTGCACCATCTGCATGTATCCATGACACATATATAAATATGGGTACCAAGCTCGCTTATGCACGCACAACAGCACCACTGCTGAAACAAAGGGGAAACACTGCTCTCCCAACTTTAGTCAAAAATTCTGATCTTGGCTGAATGTGGTGATGTCATTCACTGTGGTATCTAATACTGAGTTGATGCCAGTCACTGAGTGAATCCTCCGGAAACAAACCCAGTAAGAAACAGACAGCACGATCTTGGAAGAAAAGGCCTGTCCTGGCACGGCTTTGCTTAATTTCAGGCCTGCCAGTCTAAACACACACTCTTGAAATATGTCCAGCACCTACGTATTGTTTGGAAGGAGCATGAAATATCGTGATGGCATGCTAAGCACACCAGCAGAGGATTCCAGTGGCGTAGAAAGACATGAAACAGATTGACAAGCTTGTGGCAAAACATTTGCAATAACACCTGAGCGGAGCCATCTGCCCCTCCCTGCATCTGCAGCCTCAGGGTTTAGACAAGGGTGTCATGCCAGGAGGTTTAGTGTAGGAGACTGTGGGTGGGTGTCAAAAAGGTCAGGGGTTGAGCTGTGACAGGTATGGACTGTTTGACACATACCCTCTTTGCCTTCTACCCCCTTCGCAAATTCCTGACCTTGGTGCCCTACAATAGTGTCACATATACAAGGTATAAAGTATCAGATCTCCTCTAACCTTCTAATTAACACAACAAGGCAACAGAGCCAACGCTGTCCCTCATGACCAAACACCATTTTAACAGCAACATATTAACATTTTTACCTTTCTCAATACACTTGTAGCAACATGTAAATTTATTTTGACAAACACAGTCACATCATTCGTAAATCTGCTGACACTTCATGCCCAAAGTGTGTTCATGTGTATATTATCTAGTTTGGATTATTGACCCCTGACAGTTAATTCCCAGTTTGTGTGTGACAGCTCAACCATGATAAATATGCGCCCATAAGTGTGAACTGCAGCAGGAGCACTGCTGCCTCTACACACAGAAGTCCAACTCTCTAACTTCACACATGCCTGCACTTCAGGTAATGGAGCCATGGAGCAGTGTTTCACCCTCAGAGAAAAATCTAAGTTCTGGAAAAAAAAAAAGAGCTGATTGCGTGACCCTTTGCCAGTTACTCTCATTGCCGTGCCTGCCACGTGGATCTCTTCAATTATAATCTCTTTGTGTTGATTAAATGAAGTGTATTGTAAAGTGAACTGGTTAGGAATTTCTCACAGCCTTCTCAATCATAAATCATACTGTCTGCAACAATTTCCTTTATGGTCCTTTATTTCTTAATCTACACTTTTAATATTCTAATTTATTGTATTGCTCTAATAGCAGGTACTGTATGCTACCATGAGAGGTTGAGATGTGTGAGTACATAACTAATCGGATATCTAATCATATCATATCATATAATCATATCTCTTACATTTTCAGAAAAAAAGAAGTCAGCAAAGATCACAGAACATCCTTATCCCAAATTCTAACCAAAGAGCAATGCAGAACCAAGAGGACAACATCTACAGTGAGATCAGAGTCCTGACAGATAAAGGCCATCTGAGTGAGCTCCTGAGAGTCTGATGTGAGATCAGAAGAACGCAATTCAAAGGAGAGGAGGCATCACCTTCTGTTGGAGTGGATCAGCCCTGCCAGACAAGGCACGCTGCAGCTCAGTGGGGTGGAACAGTTGCCCTCCAGTTTGTAACAATGCAATGTACAACTGCTTGTCTGTGTGCAACAGGTGGGTGGTGGAAGGGGAGAGGGGCAGTCTGTTGTATTTTCCTCTGTCTCCATGACAGAATTAGTTATATGGTAACAAAGAACAGTTGGCTAAAAGTCACAAGAGAATTGTAGTTGTACCAGAAAACATAGAGTATATGCAAGTTACTACTTGTTAGCAATGTTCTCATTGTAAAAGCCTGAGGTGCAGCTGCTCGAGAATTTTCTGCATTGACTATATGTTTGCCTCTTTATGAAATGTCAATATTAAACCATTTCAAAGAAACTGAAAGTTCAAATTGGCAAATAAAATTTGAACATTTTTAAATGAGTACATTTGGGTTTATTATTACCTAAATGAAGCCTTGGAATTGATAACCAAGTGAGAATTATTGTATTTTACAATTGTTATTTTTTAGGGTTTGGGTGTAATACTGTCTCTCAATTAAATTATAAATCTTCATTAAAATTGACTGCAGGACAAAGATAACATTGAAATGTGAGTACAAAACAATGATGCAAGAACGGCAATAATCTATTACAATATAAATTATTGTAATATTGCAATATTGAACCGAGGCAGTGTTTGTTCCCATATTTACTAGACCTCAGATGAAAGTAGGCTGATTGATGTGCTACTATTCATGAAACAGCCCTACCAAATGGGTCAAGGAAAACTCCTGCTCTCTAACACATCCCATTGCATCAGTGCCTGCGTCAGTAAACCTGTGACCACTAATTAACATTTCCATGTATGAATTTATGACAATGGCCTTGAAAAGGTGAACAGATCCCACATTAACCCCCACAAGCTTTTCCACACTGGAGCTCCAGATTTAGGAGGACATGATGCACTCGCCAAGCCACAGAGCTACTGCTAACTAGCATGAGGTAGCTGTTAGTGGAGTAGTAAATATCTGCTGGGTTGGCCTGGCGCCTCAGGCAGCCCAGCTAAAGACAGCCACTTACATCACCTCCATCGTCACCACAGCAATAGGGACATGTCTAACAGCCAGTTTTGTCTCTAGGGTCAGACTGTGCCATCTGCACTGAATGAGCAAATCTTTATTACCAAGCATATGTTTTTTTTTTGCATTACATATTCAAATCACATCATACCTCAATTGGGATTATATGCTCTACATATTCATTAGCCACCTGCTGCATGATTTAGAAGGATAAAGTACCACCATGCACACTGAATCTGTACCCACAACATCATCCACGCATGCATGCAAACATCTCGTTTGGTTGTGTCTGAATGTCCATTCAGTGAGAGGGTTGATGTCAGGGGAAAGTTGAATATTTTCAGTCGAGACATGTGTGTTTGTGTGTGTGTGTTTTCTGTTTGAGTATTTTCTCACCACCAAATTACACTACCTCTCCACTTCCATCCATTTAACCAGTGAAAAGAGAGGACCAGGTCACTTTCAGCAAGGCTTAAAAAGAACTAAACCTTTGTGAGAGTGTGAGAGCACAGAAAGGATGTCACACAATGCCGCCTAGAAGGATTCTAACACAAAAGGGGCCAACGGCTGCAAATAAAACATTCAAACCAACTTCGGTGGGAGGTGGACCCCTGAGAGAGGGGATTAGGTTCCAGGGGAATGTCTCTAAAATTGAGTTCTTCGAAGCTTTGTCTGTCGACGATTGCAAAACTGTGAGCAGAGCCAAAGCCACCACGCTAACCTGAACCAGATCATTTCTGTCTTCCAACTTTAGAATTAAAAGTGCAGAATCACATTTTTCATGACGTTAGATATACGCAATAGACTGTTGTGCAAATAAGCCTATAAATCATAGATAAACAACAAGATGTTCTGCAGTCAGAGTCCATTTAAAGCCACAAAACCACCGCACAAAGCTCCATCATCAACACAACAAACACCTGTCACCCACAGAAATAATCCACAGCCTTAGCCTTCACAGAAAAAATGCCAGCTAAATCTACCAAACATCAGTCCAGCAGCTAATCAGAACTTCATTTAAACTTATAATGTCTTATGTTCATTCAGTGCCTGACACCCACCAATCAGTAGCAGCTCAGACTCATCAGATGGGAGACAGACATCAGTAAGCCCTGGCATGTTTGCCTCACATGCTCTACTCTGAGCTCACTCAGGCAGATAAGCACATGCGGTCAGGGCTCCTAAAATACATTCCCCAGAAAAAAGAAGTGACTGGCAGACGGATTCGTGGTGTAAATGTTTACCAGAACAATGGCTTGCCTACTGTGTCCTGTAAATAGTTTAACAAGGGCCAAAGTTCCTGGAAAAGGAGCCAGTATTTTGGTGGAGACATACAGTATGTGGCATGAATTTATACTGGCATGGACAAGTGTTTTACTGGTTCTATGACATTTGAATGCATTTGGCTTTAAATGACCTAGAGATAAACAGATACAGCACAATGCAAAAGCTGTATTAGTGAAAATCAAATGAGATATGATCTGGGCTCCCATAAATATCTACTTCAATCAAATTAATTTTGGGCCAATTACTCTAAAAGCAAACAAGCCTCATCTGTCATACAGGAGCCAACTGAAGATCACGTCATCATGGCTCACAGGTCAAAAGCCAAAAAGTCACAAAAACAGGGAGTAGCAGGCCTGCTCTCACTGGCCTGCCAGAGACAGAGGACTAATCCATAAGAGATTTTTGAGCTGGAAGCAAAATAGAAAGTAGTAATCATGTCACAAGGAGCACTCAGACTGGTTGATGAAAGTGGCACTAAGATTTGAAGATAGAGTGCTTGAATGAAAACAAGACCCAGAGTCTACAACCCTGCTAGGGGCTCGATGAGGCTGTGGCACTGCAGTGCTTTGAGGCAAATGCTATTATCAGCATGCTAGCACGCTCACAATGACAATGCAAACATGCTGATGTTTAGCAAGTATACTGTTACAATCTTAGGTTAGTGTGTTAGCATGCTAACATCTGCTCATTAGGACTACACACAAAACAGTGGCTAATGAGAATGTCATTACCTTTAAGTCGTAAACCAAAGTATTGGACAAACTAAACTTCTGACCTGATGGTGGTGATATGAAAAGTCAGGGGATGACCAAAGTCATTACAATAAATTCTGAGCGAGACATTTATGACAATCACTCCAATAACTGTCAAGACACTGATCTAAAACTAAAATGTCAACCTCATGGTAAACCTAAGGGCTGAACAAAGTCAGTATGATATATTGTCTAGGGATCATGGATGTCTGTACAAAATTTCATGGCAATCCACCAAGAGTTTTTGAAATGATTCAGTCTGGACCAAAGTGGTGGACCAACAGAGTTTTAGAGAATCAAAGTTGAGTTCACTTTCAGCCAGACTGGTCTAGCTTAAACTGAGGCAGACATTGCAATCAAACAATCCTCTTTACAGAAAAACCAGAACCAGCTCCGTCAATAAAGCCCCTTTTTCTTTGAACCTCATCATTTTAACATAAACATCAACTGTGCCATTATCTAATATATCTACTGAGAGCTATATAGACAACAGCAGAACAGCCACCTGCGTTGGTCTTGAAAGAAACCACAGAACCTATTCAGCTAAGTCTAACCCACATATTTCATTGAACACATCATTTATCCTCTAGATTTCAAAAAAAAAAAAAAAAGCTATCAAAGCTTCACATGGAACAGTCAAACAATCTGACAGCTCTAGCCCTGTCTTGGATAATGCATGAAGTTGCATTTATAGGGTGGAGGAGTACAATAAAGTCCTCTTGTAGGCAAATAAAGCACTTACTTCAACTCAGGAAACAGGAAAACCCTGTTTCAAACTCAATTTATAAATGATATTTCATTCATATTGTGTCAGCCATTTCTCTCCAGGAGTACTTGCAAAATCTATTGTCTTTTAGCAGTAACTCAGAATGCTGAGTGTGCTTGTTTGATACACCAGAGGTTCACAGAATAGGTTAATTTAAGTGCTAATACATCCGTATGGCTTAAAACGCCATGGTGGCAGGTGAGCATTGTTTACAGTCTTGGTGGTCGCATCAGATGCCATCAAAAGAAAAATGTGTGTGACAGGTGTGTGTGTGTGTAAGTGTTTGAGGGGGTTGGGGTTGTGTGGTAGGTGGTCACAGCCACAGATCAAGCCATGCTCTTTTTAGCACACCATAATACAATAATGCTGCTTTCCCTGCTCCCAAATAAACTGAGCATTACCACGTATTAAAGTCAGACATCCCTAAATGCCCTGCATGCGTCCATCCTCTTGTAAGCATGGACTATATTTAGCCATGTAGGATCTTTGCTCAGCTCAGTCTAAAAACAGAGATAGAAGAGCCAACACCCATTGTGTGACTTGGTGCCCACCAGGAACCAGAGATGCAACACGTGTGGAGTTGGGGGGGGGGCTCTTTTGTTGCTCTTGTTTTGAAGTCTAGTCCAAAACTATAAAACCCTCCTTACACAAGAGGTCCAGGCCTCCACCTGCACTCCTCGAATCTGATTTTACATCCTTCTGATCCCTAATCCTGAGACAGAATTCCTCTCTTTCCTCACAGTGGATAATTGAGCGTGAGGTACAGTTTTATGGGCCATGAGCCAAACTCCTGCCAGAGACACGGGTCATGATGGAAGCATATTCACCAGCCAAAGGGGCGTGAATCCGATTCCTGGCAAGCAACCAACTGCAGGACATTATTCACATGATCACTGCTGGCTGAGGTGATGAAGCTCAAAGTGAAAACATAATCATGTAACACCTTTGGGATATTTGTGAATGAAACACCATGAGTCAAACAATTTTTTTCCTAGCATGATCCAAAACAAATAAGCAGCAGCAAAACAAAGCACTGAAGAAGAATATAATGCAAAAAAAACACACAAATGACATAACTCATCTCACAGCAGCAGAGCAAGGGCCAAGGCAAAAAAAAAAAAAACTTTCCTTCTCTTGCCTCTGTAACATCCAGGTGCTATATTTTACTGTCACCACAGAGCAATCATTATACACACTGCAGGTAGCAGCAGGTAAACAGCTGTTCATAGCAGAGTAAGGTATGATAATCTCACCTGCCCAAGGTCCAGGGTGACATTCACCTCGTTGTACCCCAGCCCCCTGGAGAGAGGAGGGCTCTGCCACCATCGCTCGGTCCCATCAATGGCGTTGGTCACCGGGTGGGCTTTGTTTGGAACAATGGCGTTGCAGTTATCACAGAACTGACCCTAAATGGTGTCAAGTAATTGGTATTTAGAACCACACACATCCAAATAATTGCAGCAAACTAAATGCATGTTTTATTGTGGAGCAAGATGCTGGCAAATCAATAATCTACTGCAAAATATGAAAAAATATTGCAAAAAGTTTAGAAAAAAGCCTAGGTATGTCATTGCCACATTAAAGGAACTCCTGAGGGGACAAGACCAGTGTTGAAAGGGCATTTCCTTTAGAAAACTTGTGGGACTCAACTACAATGGTGTAAAACTATTTCTGGCAGTTGTACAACTTAGTCAGGGCGGGCAGAATTATCAGGTTTGCCCTGAAGCTCTAAAGACTCATTTGGTGTTTACAGAAAGGCACAACACATTTAGAGAGGGTTAGCTTAATAAAAATAAAAAAACATACAAAATAAATAAATCTCAGATAAAGTAAATTTCAGACTGTGGTTATAGGCTGTAGTGTATATAACTTCCTGTTGCCCATGTGTACCAGTTGCCCGTTGCAGCGCTTGTATACAGCTTCTATTTTACTTTTACGCAAGGACGAAAAGCTGTGCTGGGATCACATCAAGGTCCCTATTTTTATTCTTACCTGTATATTTTGAGTAGGAAGTGTGTTCGGTCCTCCGACAAGCTTACAGTATAAATCATATCTCGGTGTCCCAGCCTCATCCTGACCGCAGGTTGCTGTGGCAGAGATACTGGAGCCCTCGGCGAGGTTGAAGTACGGAGGACTCAAACTAAAACCTGTTATGTCATTAAAAGTCTCTTGTCCATTTGCGTCGCTGAAAAGTGTTATCAAAAAAGTAAAAAATACAGCGAGGAGATTAGCCACTCTCATCCCTCTCGCCATGTTCCGCATTAGAGATCCTTGTAGATGCTGAGAGCAACCCGCAGCGTGCAGGTCTTGTCATCTATAGATCTCCATGAAATGCGCCTAATGGGCTGCGCGAGTTAGGCGCGGGGCTCTCTCAGCAGGACTACACGTACAGCTTTAAGTTGGTCTGCTGCTGTTGAAGGTGTGCTCTCTTCCCGCTGCATGTTTCCACATTAACAACGCCAGCTTTCCGTCTTCCTCACCAAACTGTACGTCGCACTGGAGCTATCAGATGTCAGCCTGTGGATAGTCTGTGCTCGACTTTAATCCACTGAGTGGGGCCGAAGGTCTTCTATCACCGTTTACACTGCGTTTACCCGCAACACGTCCTCTTTCTTTTTCATTTTTACTTTAACGATAAAAAGATAGTTTTAACCCATTGGTTCAAAATATACATAAAGCGTCTTGTATTCGCATTTACTTATTATTTGCACATTTTGTTTTGTATCCCAATAGTTCCACTATCATCCAGCAAAGAACCACTTGGAATATGTGTCAGTCACAATGAGAAGTATTCTGCAATTTCTAAGCCAGTTTGAACTGTCTGCTAACCATGGGCTAAATGCAAAACAAAAACCAATACATGTGCAAACAGGTCACAAATGTTAGATTTTAATTATAGAATAACATTTATGGTAAATAAACTGGTTAAGAAAATGATAATGCTTTATATTTAAAAATCTTATTTTATATTTTTATAGTTCTGGTATTAAAGTATAATGTTAACTCTTAGAAGGATATGTGAAGTGCCCCACCAGTGAGTTTATAGTTTCTAAACAACTTTTGATCCTTTAAAAATGATCTTGTGGCGACCTCTAGTGGTACAGACAGTCATCACACCAGCCTTTGGAGAGGTGGGTTTTAGTTACGCAGTTGAAGTCCGGGGTTTCAAATATCACTTGGCTTCTTGTAACAAGAGTTTCCGTATACAGAGAAAAATAACACGACTCGCATTTACACGTCTTGTCTTTAGGCTACTGTCCCAAATGATTCTCAATAAAAAGTGAATCATTTTTGAAATTCTGAAATAGTTACTTTTATATGGGTCACTGAGAGAATGCCTCTGCAACTTGTGTCGTCTTTGAAACTTGCACAACAACAACTAGCCTAAGCATCATGACTCAGTGGCAGGAGGGTTTCCGCGTCCCAGCATCGCTGCCATTCCTGCGACTGGGCAGGCCACTTTCTTTAACGCATGTGTCAATGCTGAGGTAATGATAGGCAAACAGGAACTAGTTGTGCAGTGACTACAGGAGTGGATAAACGAAACAAGTGGCAGGGATCACAGGTCGAATCTGTTGTGTTTTTAATTCTCCCAGGACTCCTCATGGACCCAACCAATCTCCAGGTAGGGTGAATAACCTTCCGCAAAACTGGAAAGCTCTCCGTTTGTTTATGGAGTGGAGTGGAACAAGTGTTGTTACTTATAGGAACAAACCCACCGAGTGTATTTGTATGCAATCTGACCGGTTTCATTTTGGCAGATGCTTCATTATGATTCCGTCTAAGTGTCAGTCTAAGGTACTGTGCTCTGCATAACTCTTCCATTGTTTTATTAAAGTTTTTTTTAAATGCAGGGCGTTTTGTCTCAAATGTTTCTGTTCTGCGAGAGCTAACTGAAAATAGTGCTTCACATCAGGTGCACTGATTCTATGGTGGTCTGTGAAATGATTCATTTATCGTTTTAAACCGGGACTGTTACCAATTATAAGGTCCTATATGCAATCTGAGGTTATAATGTCTTTGTATCCTAGATGGAAAACCTCATATGCAGTGTAATTCTCTTTTAATGGTCAAAATAGCAGGTACCCACCTCTAATGCGTGAGTGTGTGATTGAGGTATAGAGGGTCCTAGATCAGGTAGACTGCACAATGAGCCTCTTCTAAAACGATAAGTACTTTCCTACTGAGTTATAAGGTTTTATCTGCAGATGCTAAGTTGACACTATAGACTCTTTTTGTTTTAATAACCAAAACCATTGTATAACTGAAGGAGGGTATAAGATCAGCAGCAATTTAGACATTAAAACCTTTGGTCACATCGAAGTTTTTCATTGACAAATCTGAACTGACAATACAATTAATCGCTTATTACTTAATGTATTCACCATTTACTCTATAAAAAGCCATTACTGGCAATGTTCATAAGAATATACCTTTATGTTGGCTGAAGTAGATTTATGCAGTTTATGATACACTGAGATGATTTGAACTCACTCAGTTTGAGGTTCATACACAGACTCTCATGTGGTGGTGTTACAGATACATAAGGTATGATTGTATCTGAAATATTAATTAATTTCCTGTTCTTTCAGAAAGCTATTGCCGTAGCACAGAAGGCCTCAGAGGAGGACCAATCTGGGAATTACGCAGAAGCCATCATCTCCTACCAACATGCTGTCAAGTACTTTCTGCACATTTTAAAACGTGCGTCACCATGGCTGGAAACAAAATGCATCTAATGTCATATTAACTGAGCCAGTCACCCTAACAGTCTGTACATGGATGTCCATCACTATCATTGCTTGATGGACCAATTAGCATCTACAAGTGAAGTTACTCAGCTACTGATATAAAATGTTAGTTACAAAAACCAGTAACAATATAGAATGGCATTAAATGAATGTTCTCCTTCCCATCAGGTGAACCCCAGGGTAAAGATGGCAACCAGAAGATCAGAGATAGATGTAAACAGTACCTGGACAGAGTGGAAGAACTGCAGGAGTACCTAGTCAATAAAGAGGTTCTTATAAAAATTTAATTTTTGTTTTAGAAATCTGGACATCCTAAAATGGGAAATGTGTCACAAAAGCATGGGTGTGTTGCAGCATAAGTAGACTTAATTCCTGCTACTTTTTTAAGTATAAAGTTTATTCAAGTGTCTGATAAAATTGTTTATGTAATAATGTCAGAGTTAATAGTTCATTCATAGTCTGGCAGTGTTTAATTTTGTTAAACTCACTGACTACATAAAGAGGTAATGTATGTGGGCTATGGGTGAACCACTAAGCAAAGACACCACATAACAAGCCACATAAACTGCAACTAAGAAAAAAAAATATATATCAAAATAAGACTAGGGTAACAAAAGTGGCACCGTCGTACTCAGTCTTACTTTTATATTCTTAAAATCCAAACAGTAATTGTATTGTAATGTATTGTAAATTGTATAAACGCAGTAACGCTAGTTACCCTGAAGCTACGTCTTGACGTCATCACATTCCGTGCACGCGAGTATCGACTTTGCAATACGGAAGTTTTCTCCTCGATCTTACTCAGGAGCGATCTAAGAAAGGAAAACAAACCTCATAAAAACCTCGATTATCGAGTTAACAGTCTACTTGCAAGGCTACATTTTAAAGAAGTCTGTTTAAAAGTTGTTTACTCACGGTGGTGTGACATCCGTTTCGATTATTGGACAAACTGATCGGCCCTTATGGCTACCAACAATAATTTACAGGTAAGTTGAAGACCAACCCCAGGGCTGGATAAAACGCGCATATAAGCTAACAAAGTTGTCCACATGTATGAGTGAATGAAAAAAGCATCGTAGCTGTTGTCAACCGAAGCGTGTGGCCTGGTTTTGTTGGGTGGTGTTCGGTATAAATGCCTCCGAGGGTGTAGAATAGCGTAACGTTTGTAACATTAGCTGCTAATTAGCATGGTTAGCTAACTTAGCTAACCTAGGCATGATTTCGGCATTTAACTTGTCAACAACAAAAAGATCACCAACAGCAGATACTGAGACCTGTATGTGACGTAAAGATTAGTGTTTTCCGTTATTAAAGTACATGCGGGTGTTGTATTTGCCGAACAATATTATCTTTAGCAGTTCTATTGACTAACATTAACACCGCTAATGAGATTAGCGATGCTAACTAACTGGTTTTATTTGGCCTATAAATGACACCGACTTCCAACAGAAAGTGAAATTGTTAACGTTATATTCTTATATGTGTTACAAACTGTGCTACAGTTTATAGTTAACAGCTACGGAAACCAAAAGGAAGTGAAACAAAGTGCTGTCAAAGTAAGGTTTAGGCACTCTTACCTCGCTGTGTGCGGTGACATCACGCAGGACAGGTGTAGCATTAAATTTGCTCATTATATAACAAATTACGGTAAACATACGGCTGACGGCTGACATTCATTTAAGTATTTTTTTTTAACTATTATTCAGTTAATTTCGTAACTTGGTGTCATTTTTGTTTTGATGTTTGATTGGCTGATTGTTTTTGACCTTCTCACATCTACTTTCTCTGTTAATGCCAGCACCTACAGGTGACAATGTAACTAACTTTGTTCTGTGTCTGTTTTATTTTAGAAAGCCATTGATCTTGCCAGCAAGGCAGCTCAGGAGGATAAAGCTCAGAACTATGATGAGGCTCTGCGTCTCTACCAGGCAGCTGTTCAGTACTTCCTACATGTTGTGAAATGTAAGGCATAAAACAGCACATTGGCATTGAGTATAACCTGTCCACAATCTGATAACTCGCATTGTAGCCTGTTGTGGACATGGTTAAAAAAGGCTTCACTTTCTTCTTGAACTAACCTGTAAGAATAATTAAAGAATTGCCTGAAAACCTGAAATATAATTTTATTTATTTATTTAATTATTTTAACTATTTTCTTTTTAAACCGTTGTTTTGTGAGTGTACCAACACTGCCAGAAAATTTAGGAGAGCAGTGTCTAATACAGCCTGAAATCATTTTTGTTTAACTTTTTTCTGCTTATTTCTGACAGATGAAGCCCAAGGTGAGAAAGCTAAACAGAGCATCCGGGCGAAATGTGCTGAATATTTGGACAGAGCAGAGAAGTTGAAGGAGTATCTAAAGAAGAAAGAGAAAGCTCCTCCTGCTAAGCCTGTCAAAGAATCACAGTCTGATGACAAAGGGTGTGTTTATGGGTGGGGCAGTGGGGTATGTCTGCTTATGTGATGCCATTCAGATCTGGATGAAGAATCAGTTTTCCCTTGATATATTGGAAATATAATGATATCATAATTTTTTACTTGAAATTTAGACAATATGATGTAAAAAAAAAAAAAAAAAAAATTATAATGCGATGTTTGTGTGTTCAGGAATGAAAGTGATGAAGGTGATGATCCAGAGAAAAAGAAGTTCCAAAATCAACTCTCAGGTTTGTAATATTGTTTTTAGGAATTATTAGGCCTCCTGAAGGCTTTGTATATTTGTTTACTGTTGGTTTTTTACATGCATTCATGTCATTATGTGGGCACCTCAGTAATGTATATTTTTTCCAGGCGCAATTGTTATGGAGAAACCAAATATCAAATGGAATGATGTTGCTGG
This sequence comes from Seriola dumerili, assembly GCF_002260705.1. NCBI lineage: Eukaryota > Metazoa > Chordata > Actinopteri > Carangiformes > Carangidae > Seriola > Seriola dumerili. The sequence goes on from NW_019176076.1 coordinate 115,757, forward strand.
TTTAGAAGGAGCCAAGGAGGCGCTGAAAGAAGCTGTTATTCTTCCAATCAAATTTCCCCATCTTTTCACAGGTATTAAAGCTTGTTTAATTAGAAGGCCACCTTTTTACTCTTAAATGATAGAAGCAAACATCTATGTTACATGGGATTGTTGTGTCACAGTGCAGGACTATAGATTAAATTACCTCTGTGCTCGAACAACAGGAAAGAGAACTCCATGGAGGGGGATCTTGCTCTTTGGACCTCCAGGTACAGGAAAGTCCTATCTGGCTAAAGCTGTTGCCACAGAGGCCAACAATTCCACATTCTTCTCCATCTCCTCGTCTGACCTCGTCTCCAAATGGCTGGGCGAGAGTGAAAAGTGAGTCATTTTACCAGCAATCCAAAGAGGCATGGGTTAAGCATATAAATATGCTACAGCATAGTATATCCAACAGCACTCACCTATTTCATTTCCTGAAAGCTTCCCTTCTGCTTCTCAGGTTGGTGAAGAATCTTTTCAGCCTCGCAAGGGAGCACAAGCCCTCGATCATCTTCATCGATGAGATCGACTCCCTGTGTGGCTCAAGAAGTGAGAACGAGAGTGAAGCTGCTCGTCGTATTAAGACAGAATTCCTGGTTCAGATGCAGGGTGAGTCTTATGAGCTTAAAAAAATATTTGTAGTTACTGAATTTTTTGATATTGTTTCAGATTCAGATGCTGAACAATCCCCACTTTTCATGTTAAATTGTTTAAAAATCTGAGATGTATAATTTTTCATGTCACTGAACATTTTTTCAGCAATATTCTGTGGAATCAGAAAACAACCTGTGGGATCTAAAATGGCAGTTCAAGTAAAAAAAATGAATGTTCAGGCACTGAAAGAAGCGACCCTTTCAGTTTCAGTCCCTGAATTTTCACTGGCAGCATTATAGTTACAAAGAATGGATTAGACTAAAGTGTAACCATAGAAACTAAAGGTGTGCACAGGGGAAAAGCTGCAATGGGTGGGTGATGAGAAGGTGCTTTTGAGCAAAGTTCAAATATTTGGGTTGTTGAGTCAATCAGTAGATTAAGTCGAAAGGCAGGCAAAACATTCAGATTAATGTCCTCTTGGCTGTATAGGACTTGTTTCAGAGTAGGGCCGGTGGTTGGACTCTCCCTCTCTCTGTCGCTTTCTGTACTTCTCTCTGTTCACTTCTTGTTAACTGAAGCATGAGCAGCTTAAATGAGCACTGAGTCACATGAGGCAGGAAAGTGCTACTGCACCACTCCAAATATAATCAGACTTTACAACATGCTGATTCTGGTCACTCCCCCAAACAGACGTCAGAACATAGGTGAGGGGAAAACACCTGCTATGACATCACTGATTAGGATGTTGTCAGAGGTGTAATGTGTTTTACAGCTATTAACAGCTGAACTATAATTAAACTAAATATCTTTTGAGGAGATAATGTTTATAATAGAGCAATAATTCACACTTAATCTTTAACATGATTTATAATTTGCAAATCCACAGAGTTAACACAAAAACATCTGTAAAATATAATGCAATCTAGTACAGTAGTCATGGAACAAACAACTACGTGGCTAAATGTGAATACCTGTTTATCTATATTCATCAATATTGTCAGTCGCTGTGTGTGTTGTATTCAGCAACTCTCCAAGATTTATTTCTTGCATGTGCACACTTTTTAATAAACATGCTTGCAAGAAATCTATTTAAGATACATCATTTTGTAACTTGAATACAGGCTGCTTTGATGCACCGAAATGGTTTTTGTATGTCTGGTGAGTAAACCTGTGAAATGTTATTTCTTTCTATAACCTTGTACCACAGATCGTTTGTGGTTGCAGATTTGTAGAAAGATGTAGATGTCAGTAAAGGCATCAAGATATAATCTTTGTGGTGGAAAAAAATTAAATTTCAAGTGCATCTTACCCTGGATGTGTTGTTACAGGTGTGGGGAATGACAATGAGGGAGTGCTGGTACTTGGAGCAACAAACATCCCATGGACACTAGACTCAGCTATCAGAAGAAGGTTATTGTTATTACTCAGTAAAAGTTGTTTGTAACCATGTTGTCATTCACTTGTGCTGACTGTTCATAAATAATACTCTCTCAGATTTGAGAAACGGATCTACATCCCGCTGCCTGAAGAGCACGCCCGTTCCTTCATGTTCAAACTCCATCTGGGATCAACCCCAAACAGTCTCACTGAATCTGACTTTGTCACTCTGGGCAAGAAGACAGATGGCTACTCTGGAGCAGATATAAGTATCATTGTCAGAGATGCTCTAATGCAGCCGGTTCGAAAGGTCCAGTCAGCAACCCACTTCAAACGGGTATGACTTGAATATGAATATCACATACTAATTTTATGCTTTAGTGTAATGTGTTAGAGCTAACTGTTACTTTTGTTTCCTTTCTTATGTTTTGATTTAAATAAGGTACGGGGTCCATCCAGAACTGACCCCAACGCTGTTGTAGATGACCTCTTGACTCCTTGCTCCCCTGGTGATCCCAACGCAGTTGAAATGACATGGATGGAGGTCCCTGGGGAGAAGCTATTGGAACCTGTAGTATGCATGGTAAGAATATAGAAATATTAGATGGTAATATAAATGTACATCAGAGCCCTCATTCTAATATGTTTTTTTCCCCCTTTTTTCAGTCTGATATGATGAGGTCTCAGTCCAACACAAAGCCAACAGTCAATGAACAAGATCTTGACAAACTGAAAAAATTCACAGAAGACTTTGGACAGGAAGGCTAGGCGGGATAAATGAGCCAAGTCAAACCAAAGCAAAGGAATTGATTGTGTCTCTTTACTGTCCTTGTCCCTTTTTCTTTATTTCTCTGTCTCATCCTAACCATTCACCAGACCTGGTGATTTATTATAAGTGGGTAAAATTACTGCTCTGTTCTGCCAATCTGATAACTACACAAAGGGTGGAAGACCTAGTTTTATTTGATATTCACTATTGTCCAAAGAAGATTAAAGACTTCCCATCTACAGCTGATAAAAGAATCAATGCCACATAGGGAATTTAGAGGGTTGTTTGATTTATGCACTAAAGACTAAAGGTATTGATGAGCAGAAAACCCAAGCATCTTAGGGAAACTAGCAGAGAACCTACACAACAGTTGGTGCAAATGAGGTCATTGGAATCAACATTATTTATTTTAAGTTCTAGTAAGTAAATCTCACTAGACTAATAAATACCCCTTGCATATTCTCTATTTTGTATTAAGAAAAAACAAGCATTTTATAGTGTATAGTGTACTTTGTGGAATATATAAATCTTGGGCTGGGAAGGTGAAGTGGAGGGCACGAGTTCACAGAATTTGTTTTGGTGAAATACATCATTCTCGTCTCAAGGTGGTGGACATTATAGAGTTTGAGACAGAGATACTCAGGATGAGAGCTGTATTAGGCCCTGTTGACATTTTGGGTTGTTTATCAAGTTTCCAAACAAATGACAGTTGTATTTATTAACTCAGTTGTCATTTGAATTCAACATGACTATTAGGGGGGCTCACCGTTGGTGCCGTACCAGCATTATTTTACCACTTTATTTTTCAAGGACTCAGTAGCTTTCAATTGCTTTGTCTCTCAGCTTATGGCTTTTTCACAACCTACTGTACATTTTTTCATCACTGTCCATCGGCTTTGCTAATTATCCTTAATGCAAACTGCAAAAAACTAAGCCTTATATTAAGATCAAGTCACATTGCAAATTAAGGCAGGTGTTGAAGTTGGACACTGGTGGCTCAAGTGGAGAGATCATCTCTTACACTTGACAACATAGGAATGCATCTCCAAGCATGGAGTTTATGTAGCCATAAGTGGCAGTGTGCACCATGTGCCTTCCAGAAAAGCCGCAAAATTCTTTTTTTTAATATGTTGGTCTGCTCATATATTGAGTGCGTTGTCACTACAACTAAGAAATGTATAATACTTGCACATTTCATGTATGCTCTTTTAGAGATTGTATACAGCTGTACTCTTTTGCTCCTAAGGTGTGCTGTCTCCTATGAGTCTTGATGGAAAACATATCTTATTTTACTGTAAATGTCTATACATATAGCCAACTCTTCAGCCTTTTCTTTGTGAAGAGGTCACCCATGCATAAGATCTCCTGTTTTTCGTTTCCATTATGTAAATAAAGGTTATAGCTTTGTCAAGAAATCAAGTTTTGTTATTGACAGGGATTTCTAACAGAGATGTAGATTTAAAAAGGGACTTTTTTACTGTCTTGCCAGTTGACATACCTGGCGGGTGGGCACATAGGTGTGTAGCTAGCTAAATGGAACGGATACGACGAATGAGGAAGCAGAACGTTGCATTGTGGGAGTTGTTGTCAATGCATACTCGAGCAGCGTTGTAATTCCAGAAAGCATTTCCGACTGAGAACTACAAGTACCAAGTGCGACCCTGGAGCGTCCGTTTACAGTGCACAGTTCGATTTGTTTTGGTTTATGCCGACTGCGTTTGGTCACGGGGAGCCAAGGTCCACCGTGGTACTCTAACCTGACCTTTACACATCTTTGACTCACCGCCAAACCCTCCAACAACTCCTCCTCTGAGGTCTGTGTTTCGCCACCCCCTTTTTCAGGGCCGCCGCCTGCCCCGTAGCTCCGTTATCGGACCCTAGAAGCTGGCCTGCTAGTTAGCAAACAAGCTAACGATTGCCAGATTTCACCCATGTCCTCTGAAGAAGGGTTGAGCTCAACGATCACGGATTGGATTTTCATCAATTCTTGGTGGCTCCTCCTGCCATTCATCATGCTTCTTGTCGTTGCTGCCTTCATTGTTGCCTTTGTGTTACTGTTATACATGATATCACCTCTTATTAGTCCCAAACCGTTGAAACTGAACGGGGCCCACGTCGTGGTAAGTGCACCGGAGAGCTAACGTTACGTCGCTAGTTAGGCTGGTAACGGTAGCTAACGTCCACTCATTACTGTAGCTAGCTTTAAGTTGTAAGCTACCCTAGTTTAAGCTATGTACGCCCGTAGCACTTACGACACAGTCAATAATTAATCACAACTATTTTGACAGAAAAATACATTTTTCAGAGTGCAGAATTTACCGCGATTGTTGCCTGTCAGTTATAAGGAGTGACACGCCCACATATGGGCTAAGCAACGTTACGTTTAACTTCAAAATTTATTTGGAGACCTGTTTATAAGGTGCACTTAGATAAAACAAAATTCACTTGACGCTAGTTAGATAAAACTTGTTAATGCATATCATACTCTGGTGACGCTTATATTATTCAGTTTTTTTGAAACAGCTATAGAGAGGTTCTAATTCATCTTAGTTAATGGTCAACTTAATGGTTATGTCAGTGAGGGTAGATTATATACTAGAAATGCCTCTCAAGGTAACACAATATAGTTGACTACAGCACCACAAACTGCAGCCATTGAAATAACAAAGATGTTGAACCACCACCTCTCTATAACAGTTTAAGCAAAAACTCAGAAGGCTTGTTTTATTAGAATGCATTCTATTTAGCTGGGTGTACCTACTGTCAACTGTGTGTAGTTGCTCATTTATTAATGCAAATCATGCAAACAGACCCTGCACCTTACTAATTTTTTTTAATATATATACGTAACATTTCAGACACAGAATTGTATTTCCAGTTTACCTGCCGCCCATGTGTTGCGGGTCAGCTGCCCTATATTTGACCTTTGATTAATGATCTTCTTACCCTTTCAATTTTCAGGTGACAGGAGGCTCAAGTGGGATTGGAAAATCCATTGCAATTGAGTGCTACAGGCAAGGCGCTTTCATCACCTTGGTGGCACGAGATGAGGTCAGTACAAACCACATTCAGCCAATCATTCCTTTAAGTCTAGCCTAGTCACAACCTGTTTGTTGTTATAGCCAACCAATTTGATGTCAACACAGAGTCACAAATTCTAAAGGTGAATTTGCTCTATGTCAGGTGAAGGATGTGCTCTACTCACATGCAAAATGCACTTTATTTTGTGTTAAACAGTTCACCTGTGTGTGAGCATTAATGTTCAGAAGATTTGATATGTTTTCATTTAGTTTTCAAAGGTGAAACTTGATGACATTCGTAAGAGTTTACACAAGTTTGAACAGATCAAACATGCATTTTTTTCCTTTAGGCTAAACTGCTTCAAGCTAAGAAAGAAGTGGAGAAATTTGCAATCAATGACAAGCAGGTATGGTTTTAGTAATTACTTCAATGAAAGATGTCATGACTGTATGTGTTCATATAAGGTATAACATGTGGTGACATTTTACATTAGATTATAAAAGATCATGTACTATATGTACTTTATTCAGGTGGTGCTCTGCATATCGGTGGATGTAGCTAGTGATTACAGTCAGGTGGAAAGTGTGATCAAACAGGTAATGTTACTCTCTCCATCACCATGAAACATTTCAGACTCCTTAAATAATTCAGTACTGAAGTGTTAAAGTGTTTTTTTCCTGTTGTGTAGGCTCAAGAGAAGCTGGGGCCTGTTGATATGCTTGTGAACTGTGCTGGAACATCCATTTCTGGAAAGTTTGAGGAAGTGGAGGTGGACCGCTTTAAAGTAAGCACCTTTGAGTGTAAGTTTCTTTATGTTCAGATGTTCATTAATCTACTCTGAACAGTACTAAAAACTGTATTTCCAACAGAAACTGATGGAAGTGAACTACCTTGGCAGCGTTTACCCAACACGGGCTGTCATAACCACCATGAAGGAGCGAAGAATGGGCCGCATCATGTTTGTGTCCTCCCAAGCGGGCCAGATTGGCCTGTTTGGATACACTGCTTACTCTCCATCCAAGTTTGCTCTGCGTGGCTTAGCAGAGTCACTGCAGATGGAGGTGAGTTTTACTTTCTCACAATTGAACATCCTTTTGCACAGATTTCAACTGCACACCGCACAAACACACCGCATCAAATTCACTCTGCATCTAGTTAAATATATTTAGCACGTATCTGTTATATTTTTCCACCACTTTGCTGCACAGATGTGTATGTTAGTGGTGTGAATATTATAACAAGGATTCCCAATATACCAATAGGTTGCACTCATACTTAATTTAATTGCCTTAAAGCCGTTTTGTATAAAATTCTTATTTGTTTAAGTTATCTTTAAGGTCAGTGACTGTTGCTGTTCTTATACTCCAGATAAAGCCGTACAATATCTATGTGACTGTGGCTTACCCCCCTGACACTGACACTCCAGGACTGGCTGAGGAAAACAAGACAAAGGTAAAGTCTTTAACACAATTAACAGTAACAGCCCCACCCCCACCCCCTCTATTTAAAGAATTTTCTTCCTTTATTATTTTCTCTCCTAGCCTCTAGAGACCAAATTAATCTCTGAAACGTCTGGAGTTTGTCAACCAGACCAAGTGGCCAAAATCATTGTGCGAGATGCAGTGGTAAGAAATTCAGTTCACACCCTACCATGTCTCTTGGCCAACTTTCAAACATTAAACAAATGATTGTGGAGAAAGATAGTATGTTTTAAATGTACCTGCCTGTTTTTCTTTGCTTTCACAGCAGGGGAACTTCAACAGCTCCGTGGGACCCGATGGTTACATGCTATCAGCCCTCACCTGTGGAATGTCACCTGTCACCTCTATCACAGAGGGTCTCCAGCAGGTACAGCCACGTGCACGATACTGTCACACTGGCCTAAGTAATGCTCACCTAATGCCTTGCTAATACAAATTCTAACCTGTGTTTATCTTCCATACAGATTGTTACCATGGGATTATTTCGGACCATCGCCCTCTTCTACCTGGGGAGTTTTGACAGCATTGTGCGCCGCTGCATGATTCAGAGGGAGCAGTTAAAAGCAGCTGACAAGAGAGAGTGACAGCAGCCTTACCTTCTTCATAGCCCAGTGCTCCTTCTCCTCCTCCTCTTCCACACCCCCCCACCCCCACCCCCCATCCCCCATCCCGTCCCCTCCCCTCCTTCAAGTGTACAAGTGCACAACCATAGGTGGGGGAAAAGGTCAAGCTTGGAGTGCATTTCTGATATCAATTTAACAGATGGGATGAAAGAAAATGGCAGATGTTTACTCTTTGCTTGTCCAGTGATGTAACTCCCCCATAAACTTCACAGCCATTTCTATCCTTTCAGAGCATTCCAGTGACTTTTCAGTTTCATTTTTCCACCTGCTTCTTTTTGTGGGAGCAGCCTTACTTTAGGGGAATGAGGGCAGACTAAACATCCCACAGCCTGGTTTTAAAGTAGGTAGGCTTTGTGAACCACTTACATTAGATATCAGGCTTCTACTCGCACAGTGTTGTTTTTTTTTCTCACAGAGAGAAAAAGCAACACATAGCCTGTCCGACCAGTTGTGCCAAATATGGCTTAAAATTCCTTCCCACCAGGGGCTATAGTGAAAACCAGAATGGTAACTTTCACCTTTTGCCATATTGTTGCATGTATCACAAAACTAGTTCCACCTTGTCAGAGTTTTACTGTTTTCACTAAACAAGTCCCTTCTTCTCTACCTTTTCGTACCACAAGTCTTTGCAGGCAAAGCACCTTCCTTTTTGATCGAATAACCTCTGTGTTTGAAACCAGTTGTGACCCTCAGCGTTTTGTTGTTGCTGTGGGATGTTTTGTTTTTGTGCTCTGTGTGTGAACCAAACCAGGATGTGATACAACAGCACTCTTCAGTGACATCAGAGAGAGAGAGAGAGAGCGCGTGTGATGTTTTTAATTGTTTTTTAAATTTTACTAATGCAAAAACATAATATCCAGAAAATAATATTCAAAATTTTTTGACGCAGTGCTGGGGCAAAGACTTTTGGGTGAATTGTTTGCATGACTGCGTGTGTGTGTTCGTGTTTGCTGTGACTGAGCCAACCCCCGGGGAGAGAAAAGCCATTCGATTTTTATGTCTCGGGAATAAAAAGACCAAATTATTTTCTCGTCATCCCAGCTTATTTTATTGAGAAAGGAAAGCAGGTGCTATGGGTTGAAGCCATGAAGTTAAAAGATGGAGAGAAAAAAACCACCAGCTCAGGTGATTTCCCTTTTCACCTGCGCATTTGATTTGAATTTCAATATACTTTTTTTTTCATAAATGTGTGAAAGGAAGCTTATCATTTTTACATGCAGTTTTGTGTGTCTGTGCACATATTCAGCCACCCCAGTCAAGATCCAAGTGGGATCCATAATCTGTCAGGGTGGTGTAAAAGTCAGGGCAGGGCAAGACTCGCTGGTCCGAGTCATGTCTCTGTAGGTCTAGTGAGGGCGCTGGAGATTTGTTTTACATAAAGGCCAAAATAGTAGAGGGACTAGGATGGAAGTGTGATCCGTTGTCCCTCTGATTTTGACCTGCTATGACTCTGTCATGCACAGTTGGGACTTTTAACTCCCTAAATAACACTCGATTCCCTCCTGATTTCTGTCAAGCCTTGCAAAGTCTTGTATTTACCATATGACCTTCTTATTGTTTTACATATTGAGGGAGAAAAAGTACAGTGTCGACTCTTGCAAGTCTTCCTTTGGTCCATCACAAACGGGGAGAATGTACTTTAATATAAAGCATACAAATCAGAACATAGGAATATTATTTTTAAATACACCAATATTTGAATGCCAAAATGTGTTAAGACCATTTCTGTAGATGCAATGCATTTATTTGAGATTTATTTCGATGTTGCTGCTCTGTTGATCTTAGAGTTAGTTTATAAAAGATGTGGAGCAGTGTGGGGACCCATTCTAAGCCTTAAGAAATGACTACTGATAAAGCTAATGCTACAAGAATGGACCTGTCCACAGAACAATGTGGCGTAACCCAAATGCGGTTTACCAGTTCATTTAATATGACTTTTCAGTGTAAAATGCCAACTGTTTTTTTTTTTGTGTGTGTGTGTATTTTGTCAGTTTCCAGTCTTTGTATGACAAAAAGAAGCCTTACTGAAATCCAAGATATGAAAGTGAGAATGGATGACTCATGTTTGATGATGTTCTCATTTGACATTGGTTAAAGGCACACTGTCCTGCACTCAAGAGCTTTTCATAATTGTACATTTATTGCTTTCAGAAGTTCTCTTTTACCTTGAGGTAGCAAGACATAGTTGATAGAACATGTAGCCCATATAAAAGCAGTTTTGTTTTAACACCTTTTAAGCTATGCAAATGAAGCCTGTGCTTACAATATGTTTAAAGATACAGTCAAGATTTAAGTTCTGTAAAACTCAAGTCACTCATTTCCCCTATTTAATGGTGTCGTCAGATATGTATTGAGTTTATAAGGCTTGAACATGAAAGTCAGAATGCACTCTCATTCTTCTTTCTTGCTTTTGACTTTGTTTTCTGCCAAAAAACTTAACACCTTCACCTTGTGTGCCATTGAAAGAAAATGTGAGAAGTGAACGTTTCTTTGTCTTATTTTCTTACATGATAAACTAAATAAATACCTGTGAGGAAAAACAAACTAACTCCTAGTCTTCATCCTTAGCTGTGATGTGTTAATAGATGTTTGGCCTAAGATATTCTCTGGTCTCTTCTTAAATGAGCAACTTTATACTGCTGCAGACCTGTTTGGCTGTAGACCCTTTGCTAAGAAGTCTAAGTTCAGTGTGAGTGAGTTGGATTTATGAGAAGTTTGATGTTGGAGGGGTTATGGGAATTTAAGTATTCTGTTTGATGAAATGAGATTTTAATCTTCCATGAGGGGACTTTCCAGAGCCGCAGCTCTCTCAGATTTGCAGAATACAGGATTTTAGAAGCTTTGTTTGTCCCATCTGAGAATAAGAAGAATTCATGTGGGATAAAAGATGCTAAAGGAGACTAGAGAGGGCATCAAAGAACTCAGGGAAATTGTATACAGGTACATCAATTTTGTACTGCAACATTGGATCTCCATCCACAAGGGGGTGGCTGGATCACATCAAAGCAGCTCTTCATCAGAATGGGATGGTCCTGTACTCCTCATGAATTAACCAAAACCTTCTAAGAGCTTTTCTTGCACATGTCTAGGTAAGAAGCTAAATGAGGGCCATGCCTGGTTCTGTTTTTTTGGGCGAAGTCTGGTTTTTCAGTCATAAAATTGGTGATATGAACATGCAATCATGAGAATGAGAGCCATTGGTGATTTTTAGTGCAGCTTCTCGTGCACTTGGAGTCTCCGAGCGCAGCCAAAGGAATTACTGGCTGACGTCAGGAATACCTCACCAGCAGAGCGCGGCCCACTGGCGGTGGGCAGGGTGCTGCCGAGGAGGATATGAGGAGCAATCGTGGAAGAGGACTCAGTCCGACCTTGTCTGGCTCACAGTCCTGCGCATGGTTGTGCGTAAACGCTGCTAAAATAGTTGGCGGCGTTTAAAGCCCCTTCAGGCGCGTACAACTCTGGCCTTCATTCATGTTTTTTTTTTTTTTATTTGCAACACATTCACGTCTGGGTAATGTGCACAGGAATAGATCAACACTACTCCAAACCTCTTCCGCATATTGGATTTCTATGCAAAGAGAAGGTCGCCTATGTCCCTCCAAGGATTCGGGAAATGAAGACTGCTGCTTACATGGACTCAGTATTTTTTGACTTTTGAAACGTTTTCTGTGCAGTTTTAATCGAGGGATTTCTTCAACTCTCGAAGCATTATCTGCTCTCTGACTGGGATTACTCGTTGCTTTGCTTAGGCTACATTTGATTAGAACCGAGTTTCGGACAAGCCTGTGCAGAGCAGTGTACAGTGCACGCTTTCGAGCATAATGCATTTTATTTAGGACACCCTCTGTCTGTACAAATTAAACCGGGATGGCGAGCGAGTATAATCGCAATATTGTGGAAAAGTATATCTGCCATAAACTCTCCAAACAAGGATACGTGTGGGGATTTGATGATGTCCGAGATGAAGATGCTGCTAATAATGGCTCAATAGTTGCCCCTCCACCGACTTTGGTCCGCCGGTGCCGTGAAGCCAACACCGGGCCTGACAACGACAGCTCACCTAACCTCTGCAGACGGCTCTCTCAGTCCGACCCGCACGCCGAGATCCACAGAGTCCTGCGCGAGGCTGGAGACGAACTTGAGAGATTATACCAGCCGGACTTCACGGAGATGTCGCGGCAGCTCTATCTCACCTCCACCACGGCGCAGAGAAGATTCGCCGAGGTGATAGACGAACTGTTCCGGGACGGGGTGAATTGGGGCCGGATTATCGCTTTCTTCGAGTTCGGGGGCACGGTGTGCGTTGAGTGCGCGGCCAAGGAGGAGATGACATCGCAGGTGGACAACATCGTGGAGTGGATGACGGAGTATTTAAATGGACCTCTTAACAGCTGGATAAAGGATAACGGGGGATGGGTAGGTCTGATTCCGTGTATCTGAGCGATTTGCAGTTCTGTGCCACGGTGGCGCAAAAGTCCTCTTTTGCTGAGGTTTGAAATCAGTGAATTAAGCTGCTTACAAGTGTTCAGTTGGGATTAAAACGTGCATTCTGATCCGACACACAATGTCGAAAGCACATCTGTAAGTGATCATTAATTTAAAAAAAAAAAATCCATCTCTAGATGTGGCACCACAGCGCGAACGTTCGAGACGGACGGCCTCACTTAAAGAGCTGCTTCGATTGGACGTTCACGGTGGCTGTTAAACTTATTAGACCAATCAGACTGCTAGCTCTGTCACACCTCCCGACGCTCCGACAGAAAGCCCGCCCTGTCAACTGGATAGCCAGTGGCAGCCACGCAGCTGTCAGGGAGCACACAGGGTAGTTCAGTGTCATCCAGGGGAAAATTAAACTCACAACCCAATATGACCAGAAATCAATGCATCACATTAGAAAGCACTGTATGGCTGTTTCAGCATTTACCTGTTTCTGAAGCTTTATGTACCAAAGTGCTCCAGAGCAGCTGTGATGTGATGCAGGTCATCTTTCCAGCAGAAGGGAGGAGGCCAGACACATGTCAGCAAACAGAAAACTATTGACTTAATGTGTTCAGGCCTCTGGGCATGGCTGGACAGGGTTCAGCTATCAGGTCTGTTTTCTGCACACAGAAATTACACGTAAGCTTCAGGTACTAATGAGGATAGGCATCTAAACTCTCCTCTCTCTTTTTTCTTTTTTCTTTTACAACAATTCTCCTGCAAACTCCAGCTCAGCTCCGTTTCCAGTGAGGAGCACAGCAGCCTCCTCGACAGCTATTAAACCAATCTGCCACGAATTAGCCTCTAATTAGCAGAGGTGCTCTTAATGAGAGCATAACATTTGTGCTGCTTGGTGATCTTAGCTGGAAGGTATCAGATTTGGAGAGGGGGGTCATCAATGATTCATATTGAACATTTCATCTCAAAGGGAAGGACCGTTTAACATTCCCCTTGAGTGTGTCTTGCCCCTGGAGGTGGCAGGTTGTGCCACATATCAAAGGCAGCGACAGAGGGAGGGCCCTCGAGGAACACAGAGTGCTAATCTGCAGCCGCTGTTTTTTAACATGCAGCCCTCTGTGCATCTAGGTTGGAACTCTTTTGTCTGCTTTTTTCTCAGACCTGTGCCTTGAAGCTGGCGCAGGCTGGCCTGTCGAGATGCCTGCTCGAGGTCTCTGGAGCCTGTGCCCACTGTATAATAATGTAGGTCATCATAGTCTATGTTTTCCAGCTGGGCGGAGATGACTGTATCTCTGCTGCTCTGCATCCGCTGGAGAGTAAAAACATAGTCTTTTAATCCAAAGGATTATTTAGGATTATTTGAAAGCGTATGTCTCCAGTTTGGGTCAGTTTGGTGGATTTCAGCTCTCAGCACCTCAAAAAACTGCATCCTAATGATTTTGGCTCTAATTAGGCTCTAAAACAATTTAAAACAGAATACTGTATTTATCTTGAACGCTTTTGGGCGTGTTGGATTTTAACAGACAATGATGTAGATTTATATATTCATTTGAATGTCTGTCAAGTGGGGAATTTCCTCAGGTGTTCTGTTTCAGTTATTACCTGACCTTATAATAACTGACACTGCAGGCACAAAGCGTGGTCTGTGCTCTAGACTGGGTTTGTGAAATTCAGCTTCTCCTTTTTTACTGACTTGTTGGCTAGATTTTGAAATATAATGAAAGTCATTCAGCTTGTGCCAAATAGGTTGTTTTCTCTTGTTATTCATAGCAGCTCTCGGACCTAAAGAGTCTGTTTTACACTGACGAGTTTGGGATGTGTTTGGGTTTAGATGGCAACTAAAAGTTGGTTAATTGTTTTCTGTAACTTCTTCCTGCTTTCTGAATCCACATAATGCACATGTTGCTGAGCTTGTTTATCAGATGTTTTGAGTGCTCTGGCCAGGGTTTTAGAGATACTAAGATCATCAGTCAATCCTTTTTTTATTCATCCATTTATTTATTTTGCTGGCTTCAGAATATTCAATACACTGAGTATAAAAATATTAGAATCAGCCCTTTAAATGTTCATCATGTCTTTTAATTGTAACATGCACATGAACACCCTCCAGTTTCCAAAAAAAGAAACTGAGGACAGGACCTCAGTGTCCTCTTTTTTAGCCCTTTACAGACTGGGTAATGGCTGTTTGGAAATAATGTGGCAACAGATGTGTTTCGTTGTGAAAGCTTTCAGTGCATTGCAATGAAGCAAATGTGTCACATTTCTATATCCAAGCCGCTCATTGTGGACTTTGCTGAGGGAGGTTCATGCATTTTTGGATCACACATTTTCAAAGTGCATATGGGTCACAATTATTTCCTTCGTTTCATCCACCACCTGCCAGGTGGCTGTAAGAATATGACTCAGAATAAAACAGTTTCAGTCACTGCACCTCTCTGATGAGCCTCTGGCTCTGTGAGGGTAGATTAAAGTGAGAGACATTATTTTTCTTGATGGAGTTTTCATGGCTTCCTAACAACGACAACACGAAACAAACATGGTTACATGTGCATTTAGACAGGCTGTGCTTATGGTCACTTACTCTGTCTATGGTGTTATTGTGTGCTTAGAGGTGACTCTTGTGTTTTTCACCACTCTTAAAACAAAGGTGGAGGCCTAATCAACCTATTACTGACATTTTGACATGTGTGAGTGGTGTGGAAACAGCTTTCTATCAGCCACCCTCTGTTTCCTGTTGTTTTTTAGGTAATTTGAGCCCAAAATAGGAGTGGCCACTAATCGTTGTTGAGTCTAGGCATCACCAGTGAGTCAAGTATAGTTTTACTTAAATGAAACTCTCTGCCAATTAGAAATAACAAAGCACTTACTGTATGTGCAAAACCCAGCTGAGGGTGAAATTGCTCCCATTCTGCACTGATTACTTCCCACACTCCAGGATGTGAAACACTGTCCCTTCATTGTCTCTAACACTCAGGTTTTCTCCACCTGTATAAATTTAACCTTTGCGGTGACAGAAATTGCTCTCATCAGGGGACAAGTTGCATTTAGGCTACAGCGTCACCCACACACAATGCACCTGTGTTTATTCACTGCTGCTCGCAGTAAATACCAAATGACTGAACAATGTGGCAGGCGGCGTCCGACTTTTGAAATTATATGCTTGACCTCAGACATTTGACTGACTACGGGGGCGTCAGGCAGCGAAATGCCAAAATGTGTTGCAGAGAAAAACAACAGTTTCACAACTTTGAAAGGTTAACCTAGCAGTCAGTCAGTTGGTCAGTTGGTCACCCACTTTGGTCTAGACTGAAATATCTCAACAACTACTGGATATGAAATTTTGTACAGACATCGATTGTCCCCAGAGGGTGAATCCTACTGACTCATGGTGATACAGTGACCTGTCTCTAGCATCACCATGAGGTTCACAACCATGGTTTTTAGTGAAGTGTCTCAACAACTATTGGATGAATTGCCATGAATTTCGGCACACACATTAACTTTCCCCTCAGGATGCCCTGTAATAACTTTGGTCAGCCCTGGCTTTTCATTTAGAGCCATCATCAGCATCAACTTCGGTTTACGGACAAATACGTACAAACCCAACAATGCTTCCATCTATCTTAGCTGCAAAACCAAGATGGTGAACATGGTAAACAGTGTACCTGCTAAACACCAGCATGTTAGCATTGTCATTCTGACCATGTAATCACGCTGTCATTAGCATTTGGCTCGGTAGACTTTTGTCTTGTTGTTGAGTCTCGTTTTCATGTAGTAGATAAGAGTAAGAAGTTAAATCACCTGTAAACAACATCGGGTGTCAGAGGAATGCTGCTAACCAAGCGGCCTATTTCTCTGTGTGTCACAGGTGTGTGTGTGTGTCTGTGTGTGTGTGTGTGTGTGAGGAGTGGACAGTGTAAATTGGCTTAGATTGGGTCCAACCTGTGGGGGATTCCCTGAGCACAATCTGCTTGGCGACGGGTGGGACCTGCATGTTGCTATGGTATTGCTTGCATCTGGCTGCACCCCACTACTCCCTTGTTGAGGCTGAGTGGATCTGGAAGAGCGAGGAAGTCATTAATCTCCATATAGGTGACATGTCTGCGGAGCAGAGGAGGGGGAAAAAAAAAAACACAAACAAACTGAATCACAAAGGAAGCACATGCAGCCACTCACAGGAGGGCAAAAAAAATATCTGGATGAGATCTCACTTATGTCCAATTTGTGTCTCCTTGATGTAAATTCTTTTTGTTTAACACAAGTCAATACTAACCATGGCACCATTCAGGAAGTGTTCAAGGCTGTGCTTCCCTTGGCTTTTAACTAAGAAAAAAGAAGCCTGTATCAACAGTGAAAGGGATGCTACATCTGAGGAGAGGATGCTTTTCAGTGTAATGAGCTCTATAAGTTATGATTGATCCAGCTAGAAACCTTCTCTTTTCACACTGCGTGCTGTCGCAGTCTGTTGTTTCCTTTCTCCATCTGTGAATTTGTAAGTGTTTATCAGTCTGGCCTCACAAATTAGAGTGTGGGACAAACTCTGATTTCTTGTTCCCAGCAATCAGACAGAGGAGTAAACGATTACTCATGCAAATAGCATTTTGGGTTTTTCCCTCCCACCCATCATTTCAAAACAGAGAAATAACAACATAATTTCACTGCTGAAAGAGCAGAAAAGTCTCTAACTAAGGCTGAGTTTGGAGATTTTGACAACAATGTTACCTCTTGATGTGGACTCTCAGCCCTGTAATGGAGAATCTACGCCACAAAAGAGCTTAGTGTGGTGCAGAGCAGCCAAGATTTTCCCCTGTACTGTACCCCTTTTGCTGCGCAGGCCTCGGTCGCTCACCATCTGCCACTGTGTTTACACCCATCAGCCCGGCAACTGTAATCTCAGAAACATTTCCTACAGACGCAGGCAGCTCTGAGGCTGTAACTCTCTGAATCAATTGGACATGAATACTTTCTGTCAGGAGCAGCTCAGGAGAGCCCTCCAGTCTCTCTGCCTCCTGGATCTCTGAGATGCTCAAAGCACAAAGACCTTTGTTTCACACATTCAGTCCAGTGTGTGGAATGCTTAAGAAAGCACGTTTAACCCTTCATAGTTTAGACGGTGCAGTTTGAATGACTATAAAGAGACTACGTCAATCACACCCAGTGCTGAGATCACTTGTATCTGAATAACTGCCTAACTGAAACAATAGGTTGACAGTTTGGTACCAATAACAGATATTTATCTTAACTTTTACTTTGAAAAAAACTCATATCGTTTGTATATTTGTATATTTATACATCATTGCCTGCATAAATGCCTGTTATGCAGGAATTTTAGGACACTGCATGACAATTCTTCAAAGGATTTACCATTTGTGGACATTTTCATTCAAAAAATACAAGTAATTCTTATTATAGAAAGAGCAAAGCTGGCTTTGTATCATCACCTTAGAGTCTTTCGCCACATAGAATAACAGACATAAGCTTTTGTGCCATTAATAATTTAGCTATTTATTAAAAAACTTGAACTGCAATTCTTTTATTTTCTGACAATAAAATGGAGTTGATCGTCAACCTGCAGACATGCTGTCAGTCTTAATTATAGAAACACAGTGTCTCTACAAAACTAAATTCACCAAAATAAAAGGATTTTTTTCTCCATTCTGCTGACTTGAACATAAGGTCAGACATGCAGTTTGAGATCTTCTCAACTTGACATGACACTCCCTACCTCTATGTCATGTTTACCATTCCACGCATGCCAAGCATTTCATGAACGTGCCAGAAATGTGCACCTATGCTGTGTGTGGAAAACACTCAAACAACACAATTAGCACAGAAACACAATTCTGTTTCAGTTTCAGGGATGTAATGCTGGTGCTTTGCGAGTGCGCCGCCCGTTTCCTCGAACTCGCTTCTCCCCAGAGACCCTCCACCCTGTCCTGCATGCTTATTTCTGGGCCTCCTGAGGAGAGCTGGAGGAATGTCTGCTGGGGAACAGCGACTGTAAATAAATAATGGAGACGACCTGGGTGTTCCTTTCCTGAGTGGCTGGTGAAGGGTGTGTGCGATTTTGTTCTTTTGTTGGATAACCATATCAGCTGAGCATGCTTCACTCAGGAACCACTGTAGGCGGCTAGCGTGCTGATGTGTGTGTGTGTGTGTGTGTGTGTGTGTGTGTGTGTGTGTGTGTGTGTGTGTGTGTGTGTGTGTTCGTGTGTGGTTTTTGTTTGTTTATTTTGTCTCTTACAAAATTCTCTTCATGTAGGCGGCTGGGGCCATGTGAGCCTACAGATCGGTATTTGTGATTTCAGCCATATGATTGTGGTTTCTTTTCATTATTTTTGCTCAAATCAGCAGTCACCCCAACCTGCTGTTTTCCTGTTTCATGAGGGACACGTGCCTGAGCTGTTTAAAAGCAGCACTATCCCAGCCAGAACACACACTGATGAATAATATATGGAGCAGATAAACTCGGACACTAAATGGATGTCCCTCAAGTAGAACCCCAAAGGCTGTCTGAGCTCCAGCCAAGAGCTAACCTCTTCTTTTCCCTGTCTTTTCTTTCTCATCCTCAGTCACACTCTGTCTGTCTCTTACCCCATCACCATAGACATAACTCATTTACAAACGTACACGTGCCCAGTCCCCTCACAAACAACTCACTAATACCCTGAGACCTGACTTTCAGCATCAGATAACGCTCCAGATCGCTGAAAAATGCAGGGACATGTGAGAGGCCTCTAAATATAGAAGTGTTACCATCACTGCTCCCGTGTGGTCCTTTAATTGTCATGTTACACATAAATCCCCGCCCTGTTTGCCTCTGTGCTATCATGACACTCAGATCACAAACCCACCGCCAATCTGCATGGAAAACATGTTCTAATGAACCGTTTGAGACGGCAGATTAAAAAAAAAAAGTTTTCCACCTTTCCTGTCATGGTGGGAGCTGGATAATGAGGAGCCTACTGAGACACTAGTTGACTTTGCCACTGGGCACACCCTAGCAAGCGGCACAGTATATCAATATAGGGCAAGGTTAAACGGTTCCTCCCATTGTCTAGCTTCTGTAGATATTTTTGGGACAAACCCCCAAAAGGGTTTTAAAAGAGATTTCATATTATATTCTCAATTAATTTCCAGAGCAACAATGGCTACTGCTGTTTGAAATGTACTGTTGCTCAAATGACTTTCTTGTTCTCAAAGAGAGAGTATGTTGCATGGCAAGCATAACCTAAATAGTTGTTAAAGGTCAGGTGAACCAGATGTGAAAAACCAAACACAGAGGTTTGTGAAATTACTAACCACAACATTGTGGTTGAGCATTTCAAAAGAGTCTTTTTTATCCTGATGACAAATACACCTGTATTCACCTCTGTTGTATTGTGTTACAAAACTCAGGAGAGGAGTTTCTAAAGCAGTAACTTTCACTGTGTGGCAGTGACACTAGTTGTAAATGCAATTTCCACCAGTTGCCCATTGGTTGTTTACGCATTCACTCATCTTTCTGGCACCTAACAAATATAAGTCCAGTAATCAGTCTCTTTTTAGCTCTGTTTTGGTTTCCAGAACCAGAAAAATTATCTGTCTCTATAGCTGTTAAATGGTCCATTATGTTCACGTAGTTGCTGACTTTGTCTGTCAGTCTGTCTGTCAGTCTTTATCTGTCTTTGGTGCTGGTTGGGTAGCATACAGTGGGTTTTTAGAGCCTTTTTGCTAAAAAAAACAAAAAACAAAATAACAAAAGTTGCCTGATGTGGCTGAACACGCTGAAAATGACAAAATAACACTGGTGAGAGAAAGGAAAACAGTTAAGTTGCTAATCGTGAAACCAAAACAATGAGCTGAAAGATGCTAAAATACTCCGTACAGCTGAGGGAAACTGTCAGGTGTTCTCTATTATCATCACTACAGGCAACACCGTTAACATTACACAGTTATTAGAATAATGCAGGTAAAAAACATTACAAAAATGAAACAATCTGTGTGGCGAGGTACCAACAACATACGTGGGAAAATATGTTTTTGCGATTTGGGTGAATTGACCCTTTAAGGTCTGTAAAGTTTATATATATATATACACACACAGGAAGGCAAACACAAAAGCGGATGTGCTGGTGCAAATCAATTATTTGCTGTCCACAAAATGGCTGTGTACACACTCACGCATATGCATACACACATATGCTGTGGCACATCAGTGTGTACACACAGAAGTGGATGTGGTACTGTGAATCAATAATGCTGTGTTGTCACAGGGTGACATGTGAGCCATGGCAGGGAGCAGATGGCCCCAGGGTGCCTAGCTTCCTGTTAGTGGTGCCATTCAGCTTTACACACACACACACACACGCACACACAAACACACACACACACACACGCACATGCGCACACACCACAACACACCACCACCATGTCCGGTGGGATTTCCCAGTGCAACTAGCCACGGCACTGGCCATTAACAAACAGCATGCCATTATTGGCTCTTCTCTGAAATGCTGAGTACATGTCCTCCCAAAAAATGACAACAGCCAGATAATGGTAAATAGATTTCTGTGCCTCGTCCATGGAGGTCTGGGGTAAATAGTTCTCTGCACCCCCTCCCCAATGTGATTTTTGGCACCACAGCAAATAGCTTTCAGGAAATCTGATCTGTTTCAGTCGACGCTGAGTGAGGTCAGGCGTTGCTCAGATATCACTTCGACTATGTTGTATTGATTGAGCGTTTCCGACGGTTTGTGTTGGTATCTCTGAGCAAAGACTCAATTAACGCAGTGAGCCAGTGACTGTAGATGTCAGATTGTGTATGCAGGTGATTTATCGGAATTGATGCTGAAGGAAAAAAATGTCTCCATGGAAAGACCTTGGCAAGATGTTTTAGCACTTTTATGCTGATGGCTTTCAGCTGGTGTGTGTGTGTGTGTGTGTGTGTGTGTGTGTGTGTGTGTGTGTGTGTTGGTGTGCAACCGGAAGCTCTCACCCCTGGTAAAGCTCACACAGCACCACCCTGCTGGCAGTCACCTTTGATGGCGACTGATTGGGTTTGAAGTGCAGAAAAAGCAACACGCCCCTAATGTTTGGAAGATAAAAGCTTTGCCAAGGGAACAAGCATTGCTGCTGCTGTGTAGTCTTTCAGGGCAGCATTCATAAAACTCCAAGACATCCTCAACTCTGATCCCCCCCCCTCCAAAAAAAAAAAAAAAAACCTACAACCAAATTCTGCCAGCATGATACAATGCGGGTATTTTGTCACTGTCACAGATAACCCCTGCTGCTTTCAGAGGACCACCACTGTCTGCCTACCTCCAACAGGAATATTCTGCCAGCAGGGGTATACCAAACGTTGTCACAGCGCTATATTGCATCAATTTCACTGAGTCTACTCTGAGGGAGCTGCCTTTAATTGGTTGCCGGGCTGTCATTACAAGTCAAATAATAACAGATACTTCAAAGAACACGGGGAGAATTGAAAACAGGAGAACTGAAAGTGATTCCCTTTCTTCTTAGATATTTTGCTTAGCATTTTTTTTTTTTGACAATGCAGTGATTTGTGTCGGTGTATGTTCTAAGGATGCATCATCTTGTGACTTATGTCAGAGAAAATTTTTTATGACGCCTGGATTCAGTTATGTCAGGCGCCGTTTTGCTTTATAGAAAACTGTTAACTCTGGGACACGTCTAGACGAGGCTCGTGTCGGCAAATCTAACCACCAGTAGTTTAATCAACTCTGCAAATTGAACTATAAAGTGCTTCATTTATCTTTCACATTTTATGGCTACTTGTGGTTGCAAATAAGTTGTAAAAAAAAAAAAGAGCCCAATGAGTATGTATTTTCTCTACATTTAATCAACAGAATTTCAGTATACCATTGTAAAATGACCTTTGATTGTTACTGTGCCAAATTATCAGCTAGGCTGGGTGATTTCATTTTCTGATACCAACCAGTCTATCAGGACAGGCGCTCGGACTCCTTGACCTTCACTATTTCCAGATTTGAATTAATGGGAGTCCACATTCCTGTTCTCCAGGGAGGACAGGGGTTAAAGAATATTCACAAGGTGTCTTTGATCAGGAGGTGAGGCTAAAAGGGTTGTAGAGGAAGAGGAGAGGTGGAAGGGGAAGAAGGGAGAAGAGGCTTATAAAGCTATAAACAGACAGTCCAGTCCCTGTTGACGCCACATTTGCTGCAACCAGGTCGAGACTGAGGAGGTAATTGCTGGGGGAAAAAAAGTATGGATGGTTGGCAAAGTAGGATCAGGCCACCAGGGTTGAAAGACCAAAGTGAAAATAGAGCCAGTAGAGCAAATGGTTTTGATTTAATTGGGGTTCGTGCTGTTAAGTAGAGTAGGCATAGATTAGCTCACTCCACAGAAATTTATAGAGCAAACTTGGTTAAAGTGGCCTGTTAAAGTCATCTGACTCAACAATCATCTGATTCTCAGCTGATCCATCTGCTGATGAGAAAGCAGAGGAATGTACTTGTGAAACATCTGCACAGGCATTAAATAGCACCAAATAAAAATAAAAAAGCGCATTTTCAACACAGCTTCATATATGTATAGATTTTTTCCAGTGTGCTGAAAAGTCTCTGTTTGATGCAGTATGCTCTCACCTTCAGTGCACACCAACATCATGGCTACTCGGCTCACAACAGACAGTCACTGAGTACAGCTAATGACATTTTCCATGGTTTATCCCAGAGAGAAAATGCCAACAAAAACCTCTATTATTAAACTGACATGTGCCTTATTAGCTTTCCGCACATTTTCACACCAGACCTTCAGTGTCACAATAGGCAACTTATTATCATTCATCATGTATGCTGTGCTGTTTTCCCTTTTGGTCTATGTGTACAGACAGGGAAGGTCACACAGCTTCGAGTGAGCCAACCTGCTACAGATAGTTCAAACAATTGGTCTTTTTTAAAGCATGCCACTCAACATAGCTGTCTCCAAGGTCCCGCTGAGTCACATTGAACATAGTCCAAAGACAAGATAAAGGGCAGGGGATAGAAGTAAAGCCCACCCCAGCTCTTTGCTACTCTATTAGGCTTTAATTACATTCATCTATTTCAGAAAAGGGTTTAGCTGGAGTTATTTTATTACATAATACAAGTGTGTGTTGTAGATGTGTTCCTTGCAGTTGACTTGGTTATCTCAAGGTTCATTCCTTCTCATATCAGGCCTCTTGGGCACACACAGGGCAGTTGTTTGTTTCCACACATCAATGCATTCCTCTCATTCCTTTCCCCCAGCCTGGATGAAAATCAGCTGGTTGCCTGAGAGAGGTAATTGAACTTTTCCTTAGTATTCCCAGCCTGAACAAGAAGGAGGGGGGGGGGCGGGGTTTCTCAGTGGAGAGTTCATTCTGAGATTGTCTTTATTAGAGCTGAAAATCAGAGAGAATACCAGAACATATGCTGTGGGTATCTGCTTAGACTTTTCAGTCTGAAGTTGAATTGTGTAAGAATAATTCCTCCTTCCCCTCCCCCCTGTTTCTAAATGACCTCATGCTCCATGCAGGATAGAGAAGTTTTGTCATGCATTTCACAATTTCAGCCCTCAGTCTGTGGTAAAGCTTCTTTCCTTCCCATATTGAGTTTTGCTTTGTCTTCCCACATGATATCTTCTGTTTTCTAATCCCCTGATGCAAGTATGACAACAGCAGACAAGGGTGGAAGTTTCCGGACTTTTCTAAAGTAACAGTGTCAGTACAACACTTTAAACAAGTAAAAGTCCTGCCTTCAAAACTTTAAAGGAGCTATTTGTAAGTTTTGCTATTGCTACATAGCCAACATTAGCATTAACAGCTGTTTACTTACCAGTTGAGAAAAAATGTTACGAGTTCAGAATCAAATTCATTCCTTTACTCACCAAGAACTGTCTCCAGCAGTGGAAAGCAACAGTATTGTTTTACTTCTATTTCTATCACTTCTTTTCTTCTACTAAAGTTAGCATGCTAACCAGTTAGCCCAGTCTGGCTGGCCTGTCTTGTCACTTTCTGATACAGAGTCACTGTAGAGTCCAATCTGCCTTGGAGAAGTAGCGGCATATTCTAATGACTTGTCTTGTAAACGCAATAATGGCTGAAGCTCTTGGCAGGACTGGTAAGTAAACAGCTGTTGATGCTAACGTTGGCTATGTAGAAGTAGCAAAACTTACAAATTGATCCTTTAAGTAGAAGTATAGAAGTGCTACCTCTAATTGCTCAGTGAACAAGCCGGATTTTATTTTTGTAGCTGGTCAGGGTGGAGCTAGTATTGCAGTAACTAGCGTACTTCATACACAGTTGAGTAGTTTAGTCTTTTAGTCCACTGGTTCCCAACTTGAGGAGTCGGGCCCCTCAAAAGGGGAACAAGATGAATCTGAGAGTAATTTAATGATTAATCAGAGAAGAAAGAAGAAAACACATTGTTTTGCTATACAAATTGGTGTTCATTTTTGGACTGTAGTCTTATCTTTGCTCTGTTTTTGTCAAATATTGTATAGTTATTTCTTCTTTGTGCCTCAAATACTTTTTCAAATGAAAGCATCTGAGAAACTGAAAGGGGAAATGTCTGGTGGACCTGACGACAAAGGGCTCCAAGATGAGACATAGATTGAGAACCACGAGTTAATCTTTATTTTTTCTCTGTTATAATCTTGGCATACGTTTTTTAGGTTAAAGCATAAACTGAAAAGTGACTACAGATTTCAGATAAATGTAGTGTAATAAAAAGTGCAATATTTCTCTTTAAGATGCAGTTGAGTAGAAGAATGAAGTAACATAACTGTACAATACTTGAGTAAATGTACAGAGTTACTTTCCACCACAGGCAGCAGATGCCTTTACTGTGACATTGTGGAAAATTTTCAGTTTGCTCCGGCTCCTCTTCTCCCCACTTCAAAGGTGTTCCTGAGGGAGCTGCACCTCAAACAGATGATTGTTTTCTCTGACATTATCGGACATCTGAGATCCTCGATCTGCTCTGCTCTGCTTGCAGCATGTCCTGTCGCAGACTGTGGCCTATCTCATTTACATGGGTACACGGAGAACACAGCTTAACCTGAAACCTGGCCCCATGTAAACCGCTCCAGTATCGTGTTGTTGCCAAAACTGACAAGCTTTCATTTATCAGCCGACTTTACAAGATGTCTCCTGTATGAAAGAGGAGACTATGAGAGGCGCTGGGCGTCTATAGCTTTGATGTCCTAATACGTTCTCCTCCACTGACATGTTTAATTCTCTATTAGATGATATTACACTCGACTTGTTTGGCAATGCATCCTAAATTACAGGGGGTAACTTGGGATTTCATCAAAGGCAAAATCACAACATTGCCGCTTTTTGTGAACATAAAACTTGATCTTTTGTTACGGTTTACTTTTTCGTAGACTTGGGGCTAAGATTTAGGAGTCAGTTAATGGTTCAAAACAAATACAAATCTCTTAGTTACAGTGTCTAACCAACTGTAGTTCTCCCCTGCTGCTCTCCCTCCCTTTCTCCAAGGTATTAGTATGACTACATGTTTGGCTTGCTTCTAGTCTTTCCCTAGTTACCCACACAGAGCCTGTGATTTAACCATACTTGGCTCTACCACAGAGAGGCCATAGTCTCAAACTAGACAGTGATGTCATCCCCACAGCATCTGGCACAGGAAGTGACTTAACACTAACTGAACAGTTGAGGCCTTTTACAAAGACTTGGCCAATCATGATGTCTGAAAAGCCCCTTTTTTGAACATCAGGATTGTGTAACTCTGTTACATCAGGGCTTGAAAGAAAAAAGCTCAGATGCAAGCATGCAAGAACCACAATAACAGCAAAGCTCAATGCATTATATCAAGAACATCCCAAAGCACATGACTTAATTTTTTGGTGCAAATTCAGAACAATCAACCACCGCATGTGCTTCATGTCGAGTATGCCTCAGATGGTGTTCCCGCACATCCCGTTCACTACTCCATATACAGTAGTCATTTTTAGATCAGATCAGTCATTCTATTATCAGCTGCATTGTAGCTGAGATGGTAGTTGTGTGGTCTCAAGTTCTTAAGGGGTCAGTGGATGTGACTTATAAGGCTTGAAGCAGCGTGCCGCCCCTGTCACAGGAAATGAACTGCTCCCATGGGCTGTGCTTGTCACAGGAGAAGCAACAGGCCACTTGGGAATCCTCTGGTTCCCACGGTCTCTATCAGAGGTTTTTATCTGAACCAATCCGGCAGAACAGTTCAGCAACAGGGGCTCTCATGCTCCCTTGTATCGCCAGAAATAAATGGTGCTTTAGTTCCTGTACACAGCAATCGAAAAGCTGATTTAAAGCTGATAAAGCAGTTTGAAATGTCAAAGTTTTACCGAGGTGTCTAATCATTAACCGAAACTGTAGAGTGAATAGGAAATGTGGACTGTCCTTTAAAACATGCAGAGTGCTTGTGCATGTTTTAAATGCCACAGACATTACTTTTCCCTACCAAGTGGCTCTTTATACAAGTGCCCTCGCATTCCTGAGTGCAAATTTTGAACAAAACAACCCAGGATGGAGAGTTACACACAATTATCTCAGAAAAAGAACCGCAGCTTCCTGGCTTTCACACTGCTTACATGGATTTTTGAAGCCACAAAACACGTCACTGGAGCAGCTGATGTACTGTGCGCGGCTTCCTTGGAGAGAACACCGAGTTATTAGACACTAAAGTGGCAGACATCCTGTCTTTTCTTGAAAGCCACTCAAGCCAGGTTTAATGCACTCCAAACACACCAGCCTCCACACGTGTTGATGATGATTCAGCAGCCCTTTTCCATTCTCTTCTCTTGCGCGTCATCAGTGGCCTTTTAAATGGGCCGAGCAGCAGAGATGAGACATGTTTTATTAGATTGGGCAGCCCTGAACCAGAAGCTGAGATGAAGCCTCTTGATATTTATAGCAGCACAGCAGCCATACCACTTCTGTCCGGCTCGACTCTGTCACTTCCTCCTCCGCTGTGGGCCGGATGGGCTCAGGGCAGACATCCTCAGATGAGGCAGACATCCCCTTTTAGCTGTATTGTATCTATTTGAGGAACCCATTGTGCCAAGTTTTGGCAATTGTAAAGGGGTTTGGATCAATTGTTAAGTTTGAAATATGTTTCAAGGTCAAAATCACAGGGCTGGATTGTTTTAAAGAAGAAAAGAAACATATTGTGCAAGCTGCAAAGATTGTTTGATTTATTGTGAGAGAAAAGGATTGTCTCCCCGTGGCTTTCCTTTTGCTTTGATGTTGCTTCGCTCTGCATGCAGAAGTGACTGATTGTAAATGATACAGTCTGAGCTTCAGTAAGGTGTGCAGAGGTACCAATAAACCAGGAGTGCAGGGGGAGAGGAGGTGACAGGAGAGCAAACACACTCGGCATCCATCCACTCACTCGCACTCCTCTAAGCCTGCAAGGTCACCCAGTCCTTCATTTCATGTTGGATCAAAGCTGTTCAATAAAAATCAGTGGGCTCAGCAAGAATAAGGATCGTATAACTGCTCAGTCAAGGTTAGGTGAATAGGGATGTTTGTGAGTTTGAAATCTATCTGTCCTCCCCAAAAACCTCAGGAAGACAAGATGCTTCTGCACAAATTGGACAGTTTAACTCCAGTTGTACTCCCTCTGCCGCCGCTGCTGTGATGGGATAAAAACCAAGTTTACTGAAGCATTATTCATCTCCTGAGAAACCAAAGTCTCATGTGTAAAGTTACAGTCTTCATTTATCTGGCGGTTTAGACAATGAATAATGGAGACAATAAAAAAAATTTAAAAAAAACGCAGACTGTCATGAGGAGTGTGGGTGATTTACTGGCGATCACGTTTCATGTTCCAGTGGAGCAGGCTCGCTCCCATGGGAGAGCATGCTGTTTTGTAAACACACAAATGCTGCTGCTGACGCAAATTTGAATATTTATGAGCCTTTAGGGTAGCATCCAACGTCAAAAATGTTTCTGGCTTTACACTCGAGTCCAGTGTAATGACTGTAGTATGAAACCTGAGTCTACAATAAAATTCTAGTGGAGGAAAATTAAAAAGGTTTCCCTGTTTCCTTTGTTTTATGTCAGGACTCCCCTTTTGATCTCTTTTTATCAGACAACTGATATTACTCCACAGTTACCATATTGTCTGGCCATTTAAAAGGCTGTTACTTCCCTTATGGGGAATGTTTAAAAGGCCTGACATTTTTAAAGGATGTAGATTGTCAGGCTACAAAGGTTAAACACCCTTTGTGCTTAATTCCCTGACTATTTCAAATTAAAATAATATCCAGTAAAAGCTGATGCCATTGCATCAGGTGAAAATTTCTTTCAGAAAGAAATTGTACTACATGGTTTTACTTGTAAAGACAGGATTGTTCATCTCGCTCACGAGAGAGGTGGTTTAATGTATCTATGCTAATTTAAAAATGCATTATGAAATTAATTACCATCCATTGGATAAGAGCTGCATTTAATAATTATTTTCATTATCGTCTCATCTGCTCATTATTTTCTTGATTATCTGATTAATTATGTGGTGTACACTACAGTCAGAAAATACTGAAAACTGCCTGTAACAAGATCCCAGAGCTCAAGGTGGCCTCCAAAAATTACTTGACATTTTGATTGGAAAATACCTTAAAAGAATACTTTGACATTTTGGGAAGTACGGGTTTTGCTTTCTAATTTTTATCATGTTTATATTTAATTTGTGTGAAAAATAAGGTGGAAAAATGGCACTTTTCTGTTTTGTTTTTTATGTATGTTATGTGCCACTCCATTTCTTAGCTAGGAACTGTAACTTCCTGGAGTCTCTGCTAGTAGCCTGACAAACATAAAATATATTGTGTTCATTAGAAAGCTTCAGAGGTGCTGGTAGAGGGATTTTGTTACCTTCAGATGGAGGCAGGCTAGCTGTTTCCCTCTGTTTCCAGTCTGTATGCTAAGCTAAGCTAACCGGGTGTTGGTGGTTGCTTCATATTTAGCAGACAAACATGAAAATGGTATCAGTTTTATCAGTGAACGTTCAAAATTTCGAACCATTGCAAACACAAAATTGTTGGTGAATAATTTTCTGTTGATCGACTAATCGATAAAAATAGTTTGAGCACCAAGTGTATGTGTTTTAGATCAAGGATGTTACATTTAAACAAGCATTATTGCTCTGTTAGTCTGATCCACTAAAAGTTTGTGTATCGATTGAGACTGTTATCCAGATTTTCACAGCTTCCCCTCCCCCGACTGTCATCACTTGGCTGTGATGCTGTTGTTTCCAAGTATTGCAGTATTGTCACAGAGTAGTGAAGGGCTCAGTGTCCTCAGTTCCAAGCTGCTTGCTGGTGCTGACACAGGGGGATTTGCCGGGTAATGAGTATTGAAACAAACTCCTCCGTCATCTCTTTTTTTCGCCAGGCCAGTCGATGGATGACACCTCAGAGACTTGATCGAACGTGACCTTGCTGCCAGACGAGAGCTTGCTTTCCTGTCACCTATTGTGTCTGGAGAGAGCTGGTGTTTTTTCTGGGTTTTTTTTTTGCTTCTGCGTATGTATTCATACATAAAATAATAATATGCACACATGAAAGAGAGAGATATAAGAGTATATTTTGATCATAACAGATCAATTATGAAGGACACTAATGCCTTTCTTGCATTTTTTTTTTAAATCTCCCATTGCTTCCCTGTGGCTCATGAAATGGGAGTTTTGTTTGACTTTAATTAGCTGCGGTGAAGTCTGCAAGAGGCTCATTAGAAAATCAAAGAGCAGCAGCGTATGCAGTATTATAAGTATGTTACTATGTGAATGCTTTGGAAATTAACAGAGCATGGGGAGAGGCCCAGTTCAGAGGTGAATATAGCAGTGAAGCCACAACAGGCACTTTAATTACAAGTTGAACTTTAACCCACATCCCTTTCTCTCAGTCTGAGTCTGCCCGCAATTACCCACAGAAATGTCCCAAACCAGAGATGACTGCCTAATCATTTTTCTGTTTTGGCAGACCGCTGCTTGGGGTTTTAACGGAGCTAGCCAAGTGCACAAGATGACTCATTATCTTCCACACAAGCCAAGCGATCTTTCCCAGTAGCTAGGGGGATGCCCAAAGGAATTGGTAAATGTTTGGTATTTCCTGTTGCCTTTAAGATAGCGTAAGGCCGTCCGAGGAAGACAACAGTGTAAAATGTCCTTTGTGTCCACGAGAAAGGCACTGAGCAAAACCCAGAGGTTTAAACCATGTGAAAAACAAATCAGAGAGGTCGAGGACAGGCTCTCTCCTGCTGGTGGGAAAAGCAAATCATGTGTGAAGCTTCCAGTCTGGGTAACCATGACACTCAGGGAGCAAGTTGCCACCCCATGGCTGAGTATGGGAGCCTCTCAAGTCCTTGCTTTTCAGTCTGATTCCTTTACTCTGTATGTGCCTCTCCCAGGGATTCATTGTGTGCAGTAGAAACGAAGGGAAGGGAGTGTGTAAACCAGGCTAGGCATTTTCCCACTGGATTCATGGCTTCTGTAGGGCGGCTGTGACCTTTTAAAAGCCATTGATCCAAAAAAAAATGAATACTGTAGAGAGCTGCAGCCTGGACTTTATTTCCCAGATGCACACCTGCTGCTGATGGCAGATGGTTTGCTGCAGGGCAAAGATGAGTTTTTGAGGATTATAGAGTCTTTTGTTGATGTGATGAATGCAGATGTTTTGTCCTTTACTGTCCCGGTCATCCGTCTGTGTCCTCCTTTGCCAAATGCTCATTATTATCTTCTTCAAAGGCTCAGATTTTCATAATGGCAGTCAATACAGGCAGAGAAAGAGGGAGAGAGAAGAGACAGGAAGGAAAGAAAAAATAGAAAGTGCAAAGGTTTGTTTTTCACACTGCTCACATGGTTGTGGCAGCGCTGCTTGCTAACGTGTGGGTGAAAAAGTTCCAGGAGCTGAAGTGGAACATGCCTCAGTCTCATGATATCCACCTGACACCCCTCCTCCCCTCCCTCCTCTAGCTCTGCTTCCCAACTCTCCCCTGAGTCAGTCTGGAGTTATTACCGTCCATGTCCTTGTGGAATTCTTTTAAACATCCATCACCGCTCTTATGAACCTCTTACTGTAATTGGCCTGCTTTTGTTTCAGACTTAAATAGATGATAATCTATGCCGACTGTCTGGGACATATCGAGGACACGCATCATGAGTTTGCCATTTTGTCGAGCCTGGCCAGTGGTCAGTCACATAGTCACATGCACTTGATGCTGGACCCAGAAGCTGGTTTGTGTTGTTGCCTCAGCAAACTGTTATTTTCCAGAGGGAAGTGGAAAAAAAAAAAAGGGATGAGGGCAGTGTTTTTGCAAAACCAACATGTTCACCTCAGCTAGAGGTCTGACTGAAGAGGTTGTTCTCTAACAAGTACCTGAATCCTGGAGGGGGGCGGGGTTCATATTGCCAAAGTATTGCCAATACGTTGACTCTGCCTGTATTGACTGCCAAATATTGCCAATACTTTGGCAATATGAACACCTCCAAAACTACTGATATTGCTATCATCATCAACCACAACTATACTTTGTGTTTAGTGCTAATTGGTAAATGTTAGCATGCTAACATGCTAAACAAAACAAAATTTTACCTGCCCTGCATTAGCATGTTAGCATTGTCACTGAGAGCATGCTGACATTTGAAGTGCGTTCTTACAGAACAGCTAGCATGGCTGTATAGACTCGAGCTGGTTTTAGCCCTGGATAATTAAAATCGCTCAGCTGCAACAAAGGAAATGCCATGTGGTTAAAGCCATTGCCAGCTGATTTAAGAGTGCAGTGTGTTTTGACACCAGAGGATCTAAACTGGGAAGAAACTGCTGATCCTTCCTCCTCTGTGTCACTGACTGGCCCCCAGCCTCAGGAATGCCACAGGACGGGAAGGGAGGAGAAGGAAACAGGAAATACTTTTGATATCTCATTTTTTTAGTCCTGTGTGGGCTTTTGTTTGATAAAAGGAAACTGTATATTAAAATATGACACTTTTGAAGGAGAGTATAATGACCCAGTTTTGGTTTTACTAGATCAAGGTCGACTGAAACGTGTGCATTCCAGTTAGAGTTACACAAAACATAATTACTGTAGGTAAATGGAATTAAATCAAGATAGATTAGAATAGAATGATAATAGATTCCCATGGGAACTGACACAGTAATGTTGTAGTGAATTAACCTTAACAATTCACCATTGTTCACACAGAACAGTCAAGCTACAACTAAAAAACTCAATGGATCAAAGGAGCTCATATGTACAGCTTCAACACACTGCTACTAATGTGGTTAGCTTCTTAACAAAAGAGCTGATATTAAATAGGATACTGCTCTCTTTAAAATACACTGTAGTAGTTTGGTTCAAGATAATCTACTTGTATGTGTGTGTGTGAGGCTTAGCACCATGACTTCCTGTCCAGCTGCTCCTGTTGTCACTGCTTATGAGCAGATGTCTGTATTTCCTCGCCTAAGACACACACACACACACACACACACACACACACACACACACACACACACACACACACACACACACACACACACACACACACACACACACACACAGCCGTGGTGTTTGCTGTGCAGGCCTTGCGTACACTCACACATTCTCAATTTGTAACAGACCTCTTTAAAAACTCCTGTTAGCAGCAGAAAGCAGAGCCCCCTCTGAGTTACATTAATATATTTATGCTTATGTTGATCTGCAGTTGCGAAGAGGCTCTTTTGGTGATTCCCATGTTTGTAAATGTGTGTTTCTATGTGTGTTGTGTGTTTGTGTATGAGGGCGGTCTGAAGTTGTGTGTAGGAGGGTGTGAGAGCTGATGAACAGTAATGGATCTGCTTGCAGCAGGGGTGTAATAACACTATTTCCACCAATGCCTTAAAGTTCACTCAAATTATACTTAATAAAAAAAGCAGATTTTGTTTCTTACCTCTAGTGGTATCTGGTTTTTGAGGGATTTGAGATATTTGTCTTTCATTCTTTAATTTTTCTACTGTGACCCCAATAAAATGGAAATTAATGGAATTTTGTATATTTTAAAACTTCAGAGGCAATGAAGTTGATTTTCAAGACACAATGTTTCTCTTTTGCCAAACAATGTACAAGCCTGACTTTGAACATGTTTAATACTTTCTAATGAAAAAACATTCCCTGTATTATCCAGTGAAAGAAGACCCTTACTCTGGATATATTGCTGTTGAAAGTTTAAACATAGTGTTGTGAGCACCAGCAATTAAATTCCATTTACTCCAATTTTATTGACACATATCTCAAAACCTAGATAGATGAAACCTAAATTATCTTTCTGTTAAATGGCCAGCATTGAAGGTGGTAAGTCAAGTCAAATTAATTTCATAATGTGTGAATCAACCCTTCAAAGGATAATGAAGCTGATATTGTATATTTTCATGAAATGACCAAAACCAATAATCAGTTGATACTAAGAACAGGTATTGTCTATGTAGCCAAAGGCAAATGTTATTCCTCTGTGCCACAGAGCTCCATTGTGTCCAGCAACTATTCACACCACTGATCCACACATTTACACTGTTTGACATGTTCCTTTATTATGGTGAACATGTGGCAGTATAATAGTCCACATCAAATGTACTATTTATTCCTGTCTGAATAACATTTGCTAAAAACTAGTGGTCAGATGTTGCCAGAAAATTTCTGTGCCTTTTTTTTTTAATAAATAAAATGAAATTATATATTTGTAGCCATATATGAATCAACCGTGCATTTAGATTTACTGTATGTCTTTAGTAGGAGTGATAGACATCTCAGCCTTATCTATTATGGTGTCTTCTAGTAGACTACACCCAACAGATAACCAACTGATGCAAGAACAAAAACACAGGTAAAAACATATTCTTTGAGAGTCCAATTAACTGTCTGACTTTCTCTTCTTGTCTGTTTCCCAGGATGCCTTTGTGGAGCTGTATGACAGACAGAGGGAGTCCGTCTTCAGTTGCTCCTGGCCCTCCATCAAGACAGTCTTCGGCCTGGCTGCACTCGGGGCAGCGAGCCTCACCATCGGAGCATACCTTACACAGAAGTGAACCGAGCCCCTGTATTCTATCAGCTCGACTTTATTCTTCAACATCCTCCTCCTTTTCCTCGTGCCTCTCCTTTATTCCTTTTTAAAGACGGTCCTGACCCCTCAGAGACAACCTTCAGACTCTTCCGAATTTGGCTCTCTTCAAAGCCCTCTCTCAGAAAACTCCCTCTTCCTCGCCCCTCCGTGTCAAAACAGACACAAATCAAAACAACTGAAAGAACCAGATGCGCAGCCCATACAGAGCAAAGGATGTCTTGAAAAGAGGCAGCTTAGATGTAATCACTCTAAGCTGCCTACATCTGAGGAGAGAGGAGCGATCAGTGGTATGCATCTACCTTTTTTCTTTTTTTTTTGTTCTGCCTGCTTCTGTACTAGTTATAGCATGAACGTTGAGTGTTAGTGTAGACGTTGCATGATGTGTCAGAGCTCATGCGAGACCTCTAGTTGAAGGCCTTGATGATGGGGGTGCAGGGACGATGATGATGATGATGATGATGATGATGACGATGGAGATGATGACGCCCCACACACCGGAGAGGAAGCGGCCTCAGCCACGCCCCTGCTTGTTAGGGTGAAGAACCCCGTTTGAACTGTGGACTCCAGTTACCCCCCTGCAGCCGTCCTTCAAAGGACTTCCTCCACAGAACAGCTGCTCAGAATGTATAATGGAAACAGCTTGCTCGAACCAGCGCAGTGTGTGTCTGCTGCTTTCACTCCTCAGATGGCTCCAGTGAACTCTGAACACACTGCACCATTATACTTTCCCTGGACTTTTTAATAGAGGATGGACCAGTGGAAGACTGAGCTCAGCTTTTGGAAGTTTCTGAAAGCTCTTTGATTGCGTTTTTTTTTTTTTTTTATGTTGACTTTTAATTTTTGCAACATGCCAAACCCCAGCAGAGAAAGATGGTTATTTTAAGGAGTGAAAAAACACACGGAAGAAGCCTGTTGTTGCAGAAAAATGTCATATGCTGATGAATATATAGAGAAATGATGAGCAGAGCACAAGCGTGAGGTAGAAATAAAATAAAGACTGTGTTTTGCATCTTAAGATGGGAGTGGGCCCCTGCAACATAAACGGACAAGATTTTAAGAATGCATTCCTCAAGTGAAGCGATGTGAACGAGACTACACCTCTGCTAAATTATTCCCCCTCAAAAAACTCAAACACGCTCTAAAGCAACTCTAAAAGCTATCAGTTCTTTTTTTATCCTCTACCTCTGTTGCAGTTTTCCTACTCTTCACTCACTCAGCTGACCCTGTCCACGTGTCCTCCAGCTGCTGAGGCCCCCACAGCCACCCTGTAATGCTAGAATCCATTCTGACAAAGACTCTTGTGGACGTGGACCGAGAAAACCTCGCTTGGCCACAGACGACTGAGTGGAGTACCACGACAGCAGGGTTTCACTTTAGCACTAGAGTCAGTGTGTCCCGTGTGCTGGAACCTGAGATGTCCCTTCTCTCCAGTCTGCAAATGCATCCAGTCATTGATTTGTTCCTTTCAGCCTGTTTTTTTTTTTTTTTTTTTTGATGTCCGTCTTGTGTTACAGTCTGATAGAAAATTTTGGAAAAGGCTCACACAGGCTCCAGAATATTTTTTTTTTTGTATACTGTAGTTGGTTATGGAAAAGTGATTTTTTTTTTCTGTTATTAAAAATCTTCAACTTCTTTGTTGCATGGATGAAAGATACTGTCTTTACACAATAAATATTACTTGTAACCATATTTATGAACAGAATAGGTTAGAAGATGACAAATAACAACAAAGAAGTTCCTTTTTGTATTTATTGAGAGGTACCAGATCACAGATTTTTAACAGTACTTTGATGAAAAATCAGTTGTCTCCACTTTTTTTTCTACTCTATGGAATCACACTGTAACTATATTATTTCCTGGCTGCTATCATAACAACAAAAATCTTTAAAAAGTGAATTTCTGTGTCGTATTAATATTGGCTTAAGGCTGCTATGCTGTCGATTTAACTCTTACTTACAGCTTAAACTGCCACAAATTAACAGTATAGTTCTAGAGAGCTGGAAACCAAAGTTAACTTGTATTAATCTTTAATTTAAAAAAACAAAAAAACAAAACAGAAAAAAAAAAAAAAACAAACAAAAAAAAAACCCCACAAAAGTAGCTTAATGAGAATACATGTCGCTTCACTTCACTGAGAGTCTGTTCAGTGAGGTTTTGTGATCTCTCTGTGGAGGGTTTGTCTAGTGTTACTGTGCTATATCATCTTAACTTGTCAACTTTGTGCTCCAATGATAACTCAGTGCTTATCTGTAAGAAATGTTGACCTGCCAGACCTAAATCTTGTCAGTCTTCACTGAAAGAAAAAAAAAAAAAAAAAAAAAAAAAACACACCACTCTCATTACAACAGCTCTTTGATACTCCAGAGATGTGTATGTAAGAGAGGAACAGAGGGTGAATCATGAGCAGGAATAGGAACAGCATAACAGCAATATACTGTAATTTTTATATTCTCTGTGCATATATGAATGTAGGCACTATGGTTGCTGTACTGTTTTATGTCTATAATCGCAAACCTGTAGCACTTCAAAAAAAAAAAAAGTGAATTGTGTTTCTGTTGTTTACTGCAATATCCACAATAAGCTAGTGGGATCATATTGTTCCTAATAAACCAGATTTCTCAAGCAGCTGCAGCTGAAGTTCACGTTGCGTCTGCTTTTCTTAATCAATTCTCAGTTTCATCTCTGTGCATGTCAGCAGGACAGAAAGAGAATAAGAGATGCCAAGGTGGTGAGCAGTGTATCAACGGAGCTCTTTTGATTGTCTGTTATCTATCCACAGCTATGAACTGTAAATGTAAGCCTGCTTGTGTCAACGTGACAGTCTCCTTGTGAAGGACTGTGCAGAAGCAGCAGCCGCACCCCATCAGACATCAAAGCTGTCCCCAAACACTGCACTTGTCAGCCTCCCTCTTCTGCTCCACAAGCTGCTAAACACGAGTGCAAAACCCCAAATGCCCTGCGGCCAGGTTTTTTTTTTTTTTTTTTTTTTTTTATACACCCCCTGCCTCTGTTCTGATCACACTTGTCTTCAAAGGCTACGGCACTCTCCCTGCTCAGTGGAATTTGTGAAAAGCATGATGCAGTAAAACTAATGTTGAAAGAGTTGAGTGGGTGCGAGAAAATGAGGGGAGAGGAGTAAAAGTAAGTGGTGGTGTGTGTATGTGTGTGTGAGTGTGTGGATATATCCCTGAGGAGACCAAGAGCGGAGGGAAGTTCATTTGGGCTGGAGCCCCACGCAATCCCTCCTCTCTCTCCCCCACTCGCCATGCATATAAAATGCATGACACGGTCTGAAGAGGAATTTTAAATCAAGCCCTAGACTTTCAAAAGAGAGTCCAGTGTGTGTGTGTGTGTGTGTGTGTGTGTGTAAAGAAAGAGAGAAAGATGGGCAGTGAGAAGAGGAGGGGGAGGTTAGAGACGCCCTCCTGCCTTTTCTGCTTTAGGGCTACAAGGTGTAGAAGAAGCTTTCCCAGCGCTGGGTATCACAGGGGAGATTGGGAGATCATAGCAGATTGTCTGGAGTAAGTCTGGTCCAGTTTTATCCCTCATTTGGAAGTCCATCAGATCCAGGCTTGGTATCTTTGCCTCATTTAGAGACAACCTTTACTGCAATAAAAAGTTCCTACTGAAATCTTACAATTTCCTTGAAAGTAGTAAAAAAAAGAAAAAAAAGAAGAAAAAAAAAGCCCCGATTGGAGGACATTCATCTCTTATTGGAATGTAAATATTCAATGAGAAAGAGGTCGTTACTTATTACAACTGTGGAAACGGATTTTGGTTGAAACCTCAAATTGCCTGAACTGTGTACTACAGCGTCACCTTGTGGCTGCCCCACAGACACACACACACACACAAATAATCCAGCAGGAGTTTACAACACCAGGCAACCACAGGGTACAAATTTCTTCTTCAGCTACAGGG
Organism: Seriola dumerili; assembly: GCF_002260705.1. NCBI lineage: Eukaryota > Metazoa > Chordata > Actinopteri > Carangiformes > Carangidae > Seriola > Seriola dumerili. The sequence continues at coordinate 154,074 of NW_019176076.1, forward strand.
AATGACAGCTGATTCCACTGAGCCAATCATCTTCATATATATGCATATATAGGGGATAAACTATCAGCTGCTGTAGTGCTCATCTGAAATAAAAACCTTTTCCCAGCACACGGTTGCCCACCCCTGCTCTAAAATATCCTCAGGGCAGCATGCCATGAGGAGAAAAGGCTCCAGGGCTGAAAGCTCAACAGCTCACAGCTTTGGTTGATGACTGCTTGGCCGTGTGATTCATTCACTCTAATAGAAATATTACAAGAACTGTGCAAGACAAGCATTTAAATACGGTAATGAGCTTGAGAGAGCAGGCATAGAAGGAGTGATATGTGACTCAAGGCCAGCCCAAGGCATAAGCAAACTAAGCAGCTGCTTAGGGCCCCCGTGGCCACCAGGGGGCCCCCAAGAGCACTTGAAATGCCCTACAAGGTGTTATATATATATATATATATATATATATATACATACACACACACACACACACACACACACACACACACACACACACACACACACACACACACACACACACACACACATATACTGAGTGACTTTGAGATGGGGCCACACGGTGCGACACTGGTTAGAACTGGCGCGTCACAGTGAAAAGGTTCTGTGTTCGAATCCCAGGCCTGGGGCCATTCTGTGTGGAGTTTGCATGTTCTCCTTATGCCTGCACGGGCTTTCTCCGGGTAGTCCTCCTGCAACCCAAAAACATGCACATTAAGTTAATTGTCCCACCCAGTGCCTTAGTATACTGTGACTTTTTATGCGTTACTATACTATGGTGTTTTTTTAATGACTTATCATACTATGACTTTTTATGCCTTAATTTACAATGACATTTTATGACATCCTATCCTATGTTTTTTTTAATGCCTTACCATACTATGACGTTTTATGCCTTACTATACTATGATGTTTTTATGCCTATCTAACAATACGATGACAGAACTGTAGAGGTTAGTCTTACAAAAAATCCTGGATATACATAATATTTATCCCAAATATTACATGAATGTGCACAGTAAAAGACAGTATGAACCACAGCTCTAAAGTACATTCAGTGTCCATTTATTTTTCTGCAGCCAGAAAAATAGAAAAAGTAAAACAAAGAACATTCATACTGCTGAAGTGTAGTTTCTCATGCTTGCACATTTACAGTACATGTTGATCTGTTACAAAGTTTCTTTGAACTGGACATATTGCCACAAGATATTTACAAAAATAACATTAAAATTGTGGCCTCTTTAAACATGTTGACACATTCATAAAAATAAAGCTTTCTGTGACACGTTTCCCGAAAAACAATCCTATTTACAGTCGAAGATGGAGATGAGTCCTGTCGAGCTACAGCTGAGATAACCGATTTTGTTTGCATCTTTGTATCTGAATTATCTGAAGCAACAAAACCCTGGAAAATAAATGTAAGAAATGTTTTTTAAATATCTAAAAAGACATTCTCCATCTTGCATCTTTAAGTCACAACAATGACTCTTAATCACTACTGACGTAAAATGAATGAGATGTACTCACTCATGGTTGTTGGCTGAGAGAATCCTTATTAATGTACAATTATATTTGCCTCTGACCACTGCATGTTTGTGTCAAAATGATTTCGATTTTTGTTTAGGATTATTTTCAGAATAAGATTTATTTAACAAAAATACTTAACAATTCTGACATGGTTTTGAATTGTAGTCACAGAGACTGAAAAAGAAGTAGAAGGTGAATTCTGCCAACTACTTATAATATTACACATCCTTCCCGTATCAGTTTCTTTAAAATGACAAATAATTGCACTGCTCTGGCAACAAAAAATCAAAAGGACACAAATACTGTCAGTTTTAAACTGGTGTGGACAGGGCAAACAAAAGGCACAAATAAAGAGTGGACATTGAGTGCTCCCTATTGGCGCTGGCAAACTGTTTTTTTTTCTTTAAAAACAACAGTCATAAAATGGCCACACTGTAGGTGAAGTGCAGTTTTGCTACCAAACAATAAGTTGAATCTGTGAATGTTCACCTTTCTAAGGCAACTACTGGGGAAAAGAAGGTTTTCCTACAGGTAATGACATTCAGCATCAACTACTAAATGTGACTGAAATCAGCTTGATCAGAACTATACAACCCAAAACAGCCCAAATTTATGAGAACCTGTCTCGTCGTTTATGCCTTTCCCCTCGCAGGTAACCATAATGCATCTGTGTGTGAGTGTGAGTGTGTGTGAGTGTGTGTGTGTGAGTGTGTGTGTGTGTGTGTGTGTGTGTATGTGTGCGCGTGTATATACAGTATAATGTATGTGTGTGCATTTAATCAGTGTTCAAACAACAACAAAAAAAAATTCAGAAAATCAATCCTCAGTGCAGGGACTCCACTTCACTCAGCTGTCTAGCTTTCTTTGGTTTCCAAGCCTCTATAGTGCATCAGTTGCAGGTGTCTCTGGGACCTTCAGACTGGCTCCACTCAGCCTCACGTTCCCTACCTCAACCTTCAAACTTATTTACTCCCATCACTTCTCCACTTCTGCTGACGCTTCCTCCCTCTCACCCAGTCAGGTTCTCCTCCTTACAGGCATCTGGTGAGGAGAAGAAGAGAGAGTTAGGACACGACAGAGACCCATAATAAATCAACATATTGTAAAATAAGCAGGATTACTGTTACTTAACCCAAACTTTGTTTAAATGTTTTCACCATTATTAATTATGCCCAACACAATCTCACCAGTGGATTGGGAAACTTCCCACTCTGCTGCAGGATCTCACTTGAAAAAAAAAAACCCATTTAGCATTCAAAACCATGATGCGCCTATTTCGACATATATCATATGTTGCACCACATTTTTTCACAAATCAGTTTTTACAGCAACTTTTAATGACTTTATTTCTGTGAGGATACAACCAGCAAAAATAAAGTCAATAAAAGTAGGAGTAGGCATAATTTGCCAGCTTTTCATCTGGACATCGTGTAAATGTCAAAACGAAGCTTCCTGCTTTCAAAAACAAGATTTATCATTCTTTTTGAAGCCCTCAACCACTGCCCCATTGGACTTTGTTCACCCAGTGAGAAGCTGCAGCAGACTGATTAGTTTCATAAAACCTGAAGTTGTGTGAATGCAAAAATATAAATGAGATAAAAAAAAAAAAAAAAAAGATGTCAGTAAATCCTGTGTGGAAAAACAGAGAACATAGAGAGTTAATTCTTGCATGTCGTGTTTTCTTTACAGCACTGATGGAGTGACAGTTTGAACCCACAGCAACCTCCAATGCTAAAATCACTAGAATTATGCAAGCGTCAGTTATTTGCTTCAAGCGTATCAACACAAAACATTCACATCAAAGTGGAGCTTGCTACTGGCAAAACAGAGCGGAATATGTAGTCAGTATCAGACAGGTCCAGCATAGTGTTTGGATTTGGTTTCGTCGGTTAAAATTATAGGCAGCAAACATTTGACTTGAACTAGTTATCAGGGTGGGCTGGCCATGACATGGTGCTTGGGCAAGTTCTATAAAGTGAAAATATTGTGTAAAACTTAACAAAAATGATGGACCCACTTTCTTTGTTGGGTTATAGTTGGCAATAGCTAACCATAGGTGGTGTGAGTGATCAGTGCAGGAGTGCAACTGTAGCCTACTCTATGTGAGAAGAACTGCTGATGACATTGCATAATGTGTGTGTGTTAAAAGGCATTGTTTTATGTAGGCTATAGATGGTTATTTGACGAGCCCATACTTATGTAATCAGGGAAAACGGGTAGTGTACATTCAAACCTAACAATTGCAATCCACACCACCACAATGTAAAATGTAACTATTTTGGAGGTTTGGTTTGTTTTTGTTCACAAACCACAATTACAAGTAAACCAAAGGTTTACTGTAGTAACAATTGACTCATCTTGTGTAATGGACAGAGTTCATCAGTCATCAGTGTAAAAAACACCAATATCAAAATCAATGCAGCAGAGTCAGAGATATTGTCTTTTTTTATTTTATTTGACACATTCTCCTTTTTTTTGTCAAAACACCTACATAACCCACAACAGCACTGGACTGCTGAAGGTCGGTGATTTGTGTGCATTATACTAGTGACAGCTAATGTAGCTTTGAGCCTCTAGCCTCCACTAGACATGGTGTCCTCAAAATTTATCAGACTTTGCACAGCTCACTCTGGAGCCACAGATGGCTTCATGAGTTCCTCTTTAACCCACTTGGAGAATGTTAAAGATGTTTACCCCTGGACTATATGTATAGACCATTTCCCTCACTCTGTCTATCTGTTATACCAAACTGATAATCTCTATGCATACTATTAAGCCACTGTATATTGAAAAACAACTACCACATTTACCATTTCAAATATATTTCAATGCATTTGTTTTTGAACGAGCAGCATATTTTCTGTCAGTGAGCGTTTTTGCTGATTGAGAATGACAGAAAAATCTGTTATCCTGACACAAAAATCCACACAACACTGCTGCACACAGCGGCATCCAGCAGGAAAAACAGGACGTTGGACGGGCGGCACCATGCCTCCTTACAGCCAGCCATGAGCAAAACCGATGCTTTTCCTACCTGGGGCAGAGTTAGAGGGCAGGTGGGGGGGAGAGAGTTCAGGGTCCAGGACAGAAGGGGAGTTGGGGCTATCAATGCTGAGCATCTATACCTGAAGGGCTGAGTACCAGGGTCTGGAGGATGTCCGACAGGGAGACGATACCCTCTATGCTGGAGCGCTCGTCCACCACCACCAACCGGTGCACCTGGCATAAAAACACATGTTCACAGATGAACTTAGAAAGAGTAGTAAGGCTATTTCTTAATGGATGTATTGTATGTACATCAGAGTCAGTCTCACTTCGGCTTTGACTATTCTGTCCACAATGGTCTCCATTGTTTCCATTTTATGGCACTTCACGACTCCTTCGAAGTACTGAGAGCGATGTTTCAGAGCCTGTGTCACTGTAATGTCCAGGTTGTTGTATGCCTTCTCAGCAGCCAAGTTCTACACACAGACACACAAAAACATGAAAATGTAAGAAGTAAAAATAAATCACAGAGCAGCTTAGAAACTACAAATTTCGGCAGAAACTGCAGAAATTTCAACTTACAATGACATCAAACTTGGAGTAAATATCCACAACTTTGCCTATAAGAGAACCAAGACAATTCCAGTTAGTAACAAAGTTAATTTCGTAATATTAATAAAATATACAGTGTCAGTACTAGAGTTAGAGTTTGTGATCTTACCCGAGTCATCCACCACTGGCAAAGCAGACACTCGTCTCTCCACAAAGATGTTGAGTGCTTTGATGATGGGCGTGTCCGGGTGGATGAAAGCAATGTCATGGTACGTTCCAATGCCAAGCTCCCCGAGAGTCTGCTTCATGAAAGCTGGCTTTGGCATTTCACACATCTGGGACACACAGATTGCGCACACACAGACATACAAGGAGACAGAGACACACTGAATGAGATCACCCTCCCAGTTCATCAAGGTAAAGTCACATTTTATTAATTTTCACATTGACCACTAGGGGGCAGCAGACAATGAAAGCAGAAGGGGAGATGAGAAAGTTTTCAACAGAATCATAATCAGCCATAGTATTTTAGAACATGCAGGTTTAACACTAGTTCACAGATGGAAGGACAGAGATTGTGTTGCACTCACAAAGAGCTGGAGGAACTTGAGGATCCTCTTGTGTGTGAGAATATAAAGTGCATTCCCTGTGACTGGGTCAATGACAGGCAGCCGGTGAATTTTGTTTTTGATGAGGGTGTACACTGCATCAAATAGGCTGGAGACACAACAAACACAATGATCAGTTACAGGCAGCACAATAATATCTGTTGACAAATATGTACCTAAACAGATTCAATGATATACAAACCTTGCATCAGGTGATATGTTGACCAGAGGTTTGAATGTGGCTTGAAGGTAAACCTCTGTGTAGCACAAAAGAAATATTAAAGTATTTTACATTCTGCTTATAAAACAGTGATAAAATCTTACTTCATGCATCCTACAAGAACATGGCAGGATAAACATGACACTTACCTCTCCATGTCTCAAGCTTATGCTCCTCTAATTCATAAATTTGCACCTGAAAGACAACAAAAAAAACTGGTTTGTTTAAAAAAAAAAAAAAAAAAAAAAAAAAAAGGAGAAATCCCCAATGTGACAAAAAAGCAAATGTCATGCAACGATATCTGCCAAGTGGACCTACCATTGGTGACTTATAGTATCTGTGTAGTATGATGATGAAATCTGTGATTGTCAGCATTCCTGCAATAGAAACCAGCAGTGAAACACACTGAATCTATAAACATACAGCATACACATACAGCGCCATGCCTGCAGGCACTGTGCAACTGGGTAGAAGAGACAGCGCTTTACAAGGGCGTGGTTCAAACAACACATCACTGACTCCCCGCCTCTGCTCTATCCGCACGCTGACTGGGCATTCATTATTCATCACAGGCTGACTTGCAATAAACTCTGCACGGCACAACAAAGCCAATTCACCATTGGTTTTGTTTTTGGCACTTTCTTACTAGCAGAGGGTTTATTTTTTGGAGAGTCTGCAGAGATTTTTTTTTTTTTTCCTTTTTCGTTCTGCTAAGTCTTACATCCAACCTGTCTGAGCACAGGTCAATACAGAGGAGTCATTGCTGTGCTTAATGGTTTATGGCAGCTCTAATGACTTCTGCTCAATATAGCATCACGCTCCACTAGCCATGACCAGCGGCATTAATACACAACGTTGCCTCTGTGTTCAGTTGGCAATGGTGCACCAGCACAGCAAGCACATTTTCCATCTCAGTTAGGGGAAATAATGAAATGGCAGTTTTGACTTTATAAAACTAAATTGTGTCTTATCTGGAGAGGGTATTTGACTGAAAGCGAATCATTTACATCTGCAATGTGCAAAGAGTGTGAAAGCCTTTTCTTCCTTCTTTTTTGGTTCAAATACGTAAGTATTAATAAGTATTAAGTATTAATGGTATTATGATTTAGCAACTTTTTAAAAAACAGACAAACCCAGAAGTGTCTTAGTAAGGAGGGCCATCATGTGCCACCAGAACAGCTTCAATGCACCTTGGCATTGATTATGCAAGTCTGAGACTCTACTGGAGGGGTGAATACAATTCTTCCAAAAGATACTCCCTCATTTGGTGTTTTGATGATGGTGGTGTAGAGTGCTGTCATAGGTGATTAACTGGGTTGAGATCTGGTGACTCTGAAGGCCATAGATATGTTCACATTATTTTCATACTCATCAAAAATTCAAGTAACCCCTCAGGCCCTATGGATGGCATCATCATCATCCTGGAAGAGACCACTCTCATCAGGATAGAAATGTTTTGTCATAGGATAAAGGTGATCAGTCCGAACCACTTTGTATTGATTTGCAGTGGATCCAAACCATGCCAGAGAAAAGGGCCTCCCACAGCATAACAGAGCCCCCAGATCCCCTTACTGCAGGGGTCAAGCATTCAGGCCTGTACCGTTCTCTTGGTGTACGCCACACATGCACTGGCCCACTTGTGGATAATATGATGAAGGATTACTCATCTGACCATACACTTACTTTTTTCCACATTTCTAAAGATTATTGCGCTTGTGGTTTTTTGCACCAGTGAACAGAGTATCCCTCTCTACGTAATTTGTATGGAACTGTTCTTGCTGACACACTCTGATCACGTGCTGCACTGACGTTCTCAGTCACCTGATGAACAGTTGATTCTTATATTTCCTTACATATCGCACTAACACATGAGCATCCCAGTCATCAAATGTGCTCTGTCAAACCATAATTCCAACCCTATTTACTGACGTCTTTCCCGTAGATCTAAATGCAGATGTCACTTTAGTCACTGTTCCTATTGAAACACCAGCCAGTTGAGCAGTCTCTGTGACTGACGCTCCTCCCATCCACGCCCCAACAATGAAACCTCTTTCAAGTCAGTTGGATTCTTTTCCTTTTTTGGCATCTTTGTACTAAAATCAATCAACTGGGCCTGCTCAGCATTTTTATACCTGTCACAGAGCATGACTGGATGTTAAACTCTTAGCAGTCTAAGGGCTATTTTGACCATTGGTTTGATCATGCGTTGGCGTGATCAGGTGACTGCTGAAGGTTAATTGTGCCATGCATTGCACCTGTGTGGAAGCAGCTGCATTTGTTATGTTTCTCCACTAATTTATTCAGGTTTTGCCTTTAATGTGTCCCCTCTCTGTATATTTCCTATTGGAGACACTGTAAACACAATTATTTCAGTATGTGAAAGGAAAAACACATAAAAAACAACCATAAAGTACATTTCCTAACAAATCTGAATTGTTCTTACCCACAAAACATTTGTTTCTCTGTGTCCCACAGTGGGGCAGCTCGCACACCATTTGCAACCAAGGCAAAGAATGCTTTCTTAAACCTGCTAAGCAACATTTTGAAGAGGAGAAAAATGAGATTTATACATAAGATCATAGATCAAAGATCAACTTCACAACATGTGACTATCCTTTCTACAAGCTGAAACAGTCTATTAATCTATATTTATATAGGATCTGTAACAATCCTGACTCCTAATGGTTTGGAAAAAATCAAGATATTTACACTGCAGGCTCCCAAAACTTGTAATGGGAATTCTTTACATTTTTCTTGACAGTTCATAGACTGTTTAAGTGAAAAAATAATCAACAAATTAATGTCTAATTGAAAATAACTTTTAGTTGCAGCCCTGATCATTATCCTGAAGGCATCACATTCAACCAGTAGAACAAACCTCTTTGAAGTGCTTTTAAAACTACTGATGGTTTTTGTGTTGGTTTTAGTATTTTCCACCTCTTTTAGATAAGGTTCTTAACCTTGGCTTGCAGTGGATTTAGTGGTTGAAGATCTACACATCAAAGAGGCCGCTCCAAGATTATGTTTAACAACTTTATGACAATCTCATCAACCAACTCAAAAAGAACTGCTCTGAGGCAAAATACACCTTCGGATTTTATTGAACATTAACTTCAGCTCTTTCAGTTCTCAAGACTAGCGACCTCAAAAATCAATATATGGTATTTTTCTCTTATTTATTTTTTAATTTATTACTTTTTATTTTTACACTTTCTCCACCAACTGTGGTGCAGCACACTTTGACGATGATGACGATGAAACCATTTGTCATACATTTTAAGGGCTATCGTGAAAAGGGAAGTGCAATATACGAGACATAGGGACAATCAGTACTAACTTGGAGTGCTGTGTCGAACACAACCAGCTTCGGCTTGTTGGGACGATGTCGTAGCCTTGTGGGATTTCATAAAGCGCATGTAATATCACTCTCAGGTTCAGCAGCTGCAAGTAAAGAAGGCAGGAAAATACTTTTGGAGGAAGGATAAATCTCACAGGGAATATATAATGAGCGCCTGGAAACAAAACACACTCTCAGAGCCTAAACAACCATTACGCTTTGGACCACTTACTGCCACTTTACTGCTCCATCTCACTGATAATTACGCTCTGCTTTAAGCACCAAACAAGACAAAAACAGTGGAAAAACATGGGAAGCAAAGTACTGTAGGAGCTTAGATCCGTCATAGATGATGCACTTTGAAGATTACAGTAATTTTTTCCCCACATGTTGGTGGAGAAACACTGAGCGGATTAGTTTGACTTAAAATAATTGTTTGTTCCAGCTAAATAAATGTAAAGATTTGCAACTCTCCTCTTTCATATCATTGTAACAATAAAAATAAGGTTTTGGACTTGGTGGGTTAGATATTATTGCATCTTTTAGATGAATAAAATTGTATTCATTCTTATTAATGTATGAATTGCTAAATTGTATATGTAGTTTTAAGCTATAGCTTTTAACTGTCTTATTTCTTTTCCTGTCTATGTGTGTGTTGTCTGGGAAGCCAGATGCTGGAAATTTGCCCAAACAAGATTGTATAAAGTTTTTCTGATTCAATCTAATTAAATCATGACAGATAAATCGAGGGACTTCATGTATTTAATATTTTACCAGACAACATGATCAACTAATCAAAATCATTTTTCCTAAACATATGCTGCACCATGATCAAATGTAGAGGAAAGGCCTGTTGAATATCTTGTAGTTCTCTCTAGCATTGGGTATCTGTCATCCTTCATCGATACCACTGCGTTAAATTCGCCATTTAAACGAATGATTAGACATTTAAAAGGAACGAGTGTTATAACCAAACGCGGTGAAGTCAGGCAGGCTGGAGAGCGGAATCCCTTACATATATGACACAGATCAGAGTGGATGAATCGCACTGTCAACACATCTTTAAAACGGATTAACCTCTAACATCTGTGACTTGTAAAATTCCTCTTAAACTAGAGCATCACTGAAATACCAATGATCCACTGATCATTTTGCAATAACATTAAGCCCGGACGAATTGCGTTGAAGGCATAAAAACAGAGCAGTGGGTTCAGCAGATAACCGCATTCGGGACACTTACCATCATCATCTAGTTCAAGTTTTCTCCAGCATGCCTTGAAAGACCGTAAGACCTATGAGAGGGGAGGAGAAGGCAGAAGTTTGCAGTGAAGAGTGCAGCGGATCTCACAACCAAACACACGGGTTGCAGCAACCCGAACTAAACTTTGAACTGTGATTGTTGAGTTAACAGCAGACTGAAGCCGACTTTCCACCAGCGGCCCCAAGCAGAACCGGTCACATCGAGTCCAACTGTGGTGCGCAAACATAAAAAATAAAAAAAATAAAACCAAAACCGTCGGCGCCATCCAGCGTTTAAACCGGATTAACATAAAGCTCCTCCCAAACTCGCTAAATATACACAAGGTAACGTGACAAACGACGCTTGTACTTGGAGCCTGCAAACTAGTCGCACATATGTAATAAGACTACAACACACACCCCTCAAACTCGGAGTGGAACAGTCCCTGATCCAATTTGGCTGGCAGTAGGGGGAACCAGCGTACACGCTGCTTCAAAACAACCACTTTCACTAAGCGTGTCAGAATAAGTCCACTACAGAATAAACAGATGAATTCATTGTTAAAGCCATAATCTGCCAAACATACTTCACCCGCAGGCAAAATCTCTCGCATGAAGCGTGGGGATAAATAAGCCAAGCTCCACGCACTGGGTGGACACACCCCTTCCATGCCAGAGCAACCTGGGTGCTTGCACAATATTAGTGAAATACCCTTACGTTGCTAAAGCATCAAGAAGCGTGGGGATTGCTAGTCACATCCTCTGTTCATTTCGTCTGACAAAATCGAAGCAACATGGTGAGATCTACAGATACAACTCCACAGCTCTGCTCCTTGGCAGCAGCAGGAAGATGAAGAAAATGACAAGCAAAATTGGGTGGCGCTTTTTGCATTCTCACACAGCAGCACAGGGCGAGTTCCCAGCATGACATATCTTGTGTCATGTTGAGTAGTTAGCATGCTCAAAGTGTGCTTTTTTTGTGTATACCATGAATTTCCCATAGTCGCCTAATTTTTCAGTGTATTCACAACAAGCCACTGGCCAGCAGTATGAGAAAGCCTGTATACCGGTGCTGGGATGTTAAACATCCCTGGTGTCCGTCCTGCAATGGTGACACAGCAACTTCTCTTGCCAAAAACTACTCCTGCGCTTTCATAAATATTGCGCTGTGCAATCACAGCAGGCATGCAACCTGCTCTGGTATTACAGCAACTCCAGGGAGCAGACATTCACAAATCCATTAATAAATCTCGCTTAAAAATACATTTGCGCAAAACAGTCCAAATTCAGAAGATTATTTGTGGGCCTCCATTTAATGTATGATGGGAGAGGAGGGGACACAGAGGCGACAGGCACTGACTGGGTGTTAATGATCAACAGTATACAATACTGGTGATTGAAATATTGATTTAAGCACACTCTGGACTAGAACCCACAAATCACTACAGCAGACCCAGGTCGAGACACAGACCTTCAGATAATTATTCATTAAATCTGCACAGCCATGGAGTCATTCCTCACTAAGCTGTAGATGTCTGGTCTCCCATCCTGACTCAGACTGCCTGAATCCTAAATAAACCTTTCAGAGAAAAGTCTTGTTGTGACAAAAGATAAATTTGCTCTCAGCTGTTTTTGCAGTACCAGTCAATTGTGGCAGCCACTTAGCTGACATCGTAACACGGTTTTGAGACATAGCCTCAGTGCTGAGAGACAATACGATGTGGTACAGCGCACTTCTGTTCTGCCCGTGATCAGGAGAGAAGGTGAGTGAGGAGGCAAATGGGGCTTTGTTGGAGACAAGGTTTGGTACTGGCGGGAATGGGTGAAGGTATCAGAGCTTGAATTGAAAGGAGATTTGCATCTTTCATGCTTTCTGTTCAGCCACTGCCCAACTAAACCCTTATGAGGTCTGAGTCAAGTAGCAAACATGAACTTAGACGAAGGCATGTAAGGCACTTTTATGTAAGCCACAAAGAAAAAACAATTATCAGCTTCAACTACCCATGAACCAAGCAAGGTTTTATCAGTGCTTTTTCAGAAAATAACAGCTTTAATATTACCGATACTTGAATTAGTGAAAAGATACAGCATTTTATCTGCAAATTCAGTTACATATTTAGGACTTATTTTTTTTTGAGTAAAAGCAATAAATATTTCACCCATTTTTTTACAAAATCCCATGCATTGTTACTTCTAAAAGCCACAGAGCTCACAAGCAGGAGCAAGAAAAACTGTCCTGAGGCAAAACACAAATAGTCAAATGAATTTCTTAAAATAGATGGCTATTCCGATTTAAATGGCTACATAAAATGTAGTAGCTATTTTTGGCAAGTGAGACTCACTTGATGTGAAGTAGAGTAAGATGGCACAGGGCTGAGGAAGGCGAATGGGGGTTTAGCCCAGAAGGGGAGGCTGAGACGCTGTCCTGTGTCTGGAGGTGTGGTGAGGGGAGCGGGAATCTGGAGCTCGGCTGCCAAGCGTTCAGGGCTGGGCCCGCTCGCTGGGCCTCCTGGTGAAACACAGTTGGCTGGACCCTGGGTCGGGGTGGTGGGTGGTGTGGAGAGTCCAGAGGCTGCGGAGAAGATAACAAAGGTCGGAGTAAGTATACCTCAACTTATCTCGTTGTGTTCTCTGGATGTCAATCCATTTACTGCAGCTGCCAGTGACGACTCGAGACGGCCACGTGCCAGGATTGAACATCGATGATAGGCTTAGTTGTTTAAGACTGAGGTGCTACATCGTGACTGCAGTCAGATACCATCAATGCTGTCACAATGCTCTAAGACGAGAGAGGAATGCACATCTGCATCCATCTGGGCCTGGCAGTCCCTGATACTGGAACCAAACAAAGATACCAGAGTTTAACCACAGCCCAGTCACTAACAGGACAGGGATGCAGTAGGTTAAACAAGCATTACAGAAATACAGCTAGAAAAACTGAGTACATTAAGCATCAACATTCAGCAATATGTTTGTGCTTTACCAGATGTATGACTAACCATCATTTTTAGGAGTTTTCAAAAAACATATAAACAACACACTGGAATAAATTATAGAGACAGAAAAATATGGGTTTTTTGTATTTGCTGTGGGGCTACAATAATAATAAGGGTTTTTCTGTTATTTTTTTTCTAACCCAGTGTGGATGGAAAGGTTTAAATAAAAAAACTTGAATAATATACGCAACCCCTGAAACTATATTGTAGGCCCTGGACTGTGTGTCAAATAATTTTTAGATCTTTTTGGTAATCAGAAAGCTTGATAGATCATTGTTTAAAAGCTGCAATGCAATGAATAATATATTTAAGTAATTGAGAAAACTGCATTGTAAAACATGGGTTTCAAATTAATAAAGGCCTGATGCAGCCATGGATTCAACCCACAACAGGTGTTTTCACTTATTTTGTCAATTAAGACTGCATCTAGAAAGACTGTGTGTGGGGGTGTAATTACAGCATAGCTCCTAGCCCAACTGTCAACCTCTTAATTAACCAGAAGTGAAAACACCTGTGTGGGTTTGCGAGCCTGTCCATTTTTGTTAATTAAATTTCAGGTGTGTTTCCAATCTTATTTTGTTTTTATCGCTGCTTTTTTTTTTTTAAAGTTGAAATGTTTGGTTTTACATCCACACTTTAAAATTAGACCCAGTTCCCTGGGGCTACATAATGCTGCAGGCCACCTTCTACCATTCAGGAAGAGGTGGGTTTAACCCCCTGCGTGGTGATCAGAAGGCCAAGCAACTGTGACGCGCTCCTGTTGACGTTTTCTCCCTGTGGTTCTTGCACCTTAATTAAATTTTTAGGTGTGACCAAATTGGCTGCATCATGTCTTGAAAATAAAATGTGGATGATAGATAAAGCTTGTAAATGTTAAAAAGCCTTGAAAACCAAATCACAAGAAGACACAATACCAAACAAAGATTTTATCAAAAAGTAATCGTTTTTAGAAAATGTATTAATTAACTAACTGAATTTATATTTAACTGCCTTACTCTAGGCGATTAATTATTCCTGTGGCAATATTCCTCATAAACTGCAGTGAAAACAGTGACAGATGTTCTGCACATAATGCATCCCTCTGAGCTGTATTAATGAAATCCTTGAATGGGCCTCCAAAGCTCATTTCATCTAAACTAATTCTAAACTTTAAAAAAAAAAATCAATCAGCCTAGTTTATTATGGGGAGGGGGACTCATGACAGGAGAGAAGATGAACCTGCATTGATTTCATGTTGTTTCTTTTGGCCAAGTAGTGATCTGTTATATATTGGATTTTTTTTTTTTAAAATTTAGAATAGTTTAGGTGATGAAATACTTTGGAAGTGCCATCAAGGGATATTTTCATGTAATACGGAGCCGTAGGATGCAGATGTGGCAGAACATCTGTACTGTTTTTCACTGCGAGGGTGTGTATTGGTAGCGAATATGCACAAGGAATAATTATCGCCTAGAGTAAGCAGTTAATATAAATCAGTTGTTTTAATAGCATTTTAAAAAAACGATTCTTGGATAAATCTGTTTGGTTATTTGTTTGTCTTCTTGTGAATTTTGTTTCAAGCTTTTTTAACATTTACCAGTTTATCCGTATCATCCACATTTTATTTTCAAGACAATGATGCACCAGCCAATTTGTCAACACTAAAATTTAATAAGGTGCAACCCACAGAGAAACCGCTTAACAGGAGCGCTCCACAGGTTTGCCTTTGCCTCTGATCAACACACCGCAAGGGTTAAACCACCTCTTCCTGAATGTAGAAAGGTGCCTGCAGCATCATGTAGCCCAGGGACTGGGTTCCTAATTTAAAGTGTGGATGCTAAACAAACACCTTTCAACTTAAAAAAAAAAAAAGCAGGCGATAAATCAAAATAAGATTGGAAAACACACCTGAAATTACGATTAAGCAAACAGAGACAGGCTCCAGCAAAACCCACAGGTGTTTTCACTTCTGGTTTAATTAGAGGTTGAAGTTGGCGTGGAGCAATCTGTAATTCACACCCCCACACAACAGTCCTTTAGATGAAGGTCTTAAATTGACAAAATAAGTGAAAAAACACCCTGTCGTGGGTGATCCAATGGCTGCATAGGGCCTTTTATAATTTGAAAACCCATGTTTTACAAATGAGTTTCTCATTACTTAAATATAGTATCTCATTGATTGAGCTTTTTAAAATATGCATCTGATCAAAGCATTCTGATTACCAAAAAAGATGTAAAATTATTTTGACAGGGCACCAGTCCAGGCCTACATATAGTTTCAGGGGTTGGTATATGATCAAGTTTTTTTAATTTTTAAACCTTTCATCCACACTGGGTAGAAAAAAATAACAGCAAACTCCTTATATTATTGTAGCCCCACAGCAAAATACAAAAACCCATATTTTTTTTGTCTCTATAATTTATTCAGTGTGTGTTTATATGTTTTTTTGAAAACTCCTAAAAAATGATGTTGTCATACATCTGTAAAAGCACACAAACATATTGCTAATGTGATGCTTAATGGTTAACTCAGTTTTCTAGCTGTATTTGTAAATGCTTTGTTTTCCTACTGCATCTCTCTGTCTGTTAGTAGATCTGGGCCCTGTGATTAGAACTCTGGTATCTTTGTTGTTTCTGCAGTAATCAGGACTGCCAGGACCCAGATGGATCAGATGTGCATTTCCTTTCTTTCTTAGAAGCATGTGACAGCCATTGAATGGTATATCTTCTGCAGTCATCGACTGTAGGCACCTCAGTCCTTAACACTAAGCCTATCATCCGATGTCAATCCGCACTGGCGTCTCAGTGTCCACTGCAGCGCAGTAATGGGATTGAACCATTCCAGAGAAAACAAGAGATAAGTGAGGTATCTACTCCGGACCTTTTTATCTCTCCGCAGCCTCTTGGACTCTCCACACCACCCACCACCCCGAACCCAGGTGTCCAGCCAACCTGTGTTCACCCAGGAGGCCCGCCGAGCGGGCCGCAAGCCCTGAACGCTTGGAGGCCGAGCTTCCAAGATCCCGCTCCCCTCACCACACTCCAGACAGCAGGACAAGCGTCTCAGGCCTCCCCTCTGCTACCCCCATCCCTTCCTCAAGCCTGTGCCATCTTAGCTCTACCTCACTATCAAAGTGAGTCCTCACTCGCAAAAAATGCTACTCATTATTTATGTAGCCATTTAAATCGGAATGCCATCTAGTTTTAAGAAATTCATTTGATTTTGTTTGTTTGCCTCAGGACAAGTTCTGCTCCTGCTTGTGAAGCTCTGTGCTTAGAAGTAACAAATGCATGGATTTTGTAAAAACATGGGGTGAAATAATTTATTGCTTTTACTCAAAAAATAAGTGCTAAATATGTTAACTGAATTTGCAGATAAAATGCTGTATCTTTATCACTAAATTCAAGTATCGTAATGATTAAGCTGTATTTTCTGAAAAGCCACTGATAAAAACCTTGCTTGGTCATGGTTGTTGAAAGCCTGATAATTGTTTTTCTTTGGTGGCTAATAAAAGTGCTTAACATGGCGTTCTGTCTAAGTCATGTGCTACTTTAACTCAAGACTCATAAGGGTTTAGTTGGCAGTGGTGAAAGCAAAGAAAGCATGGAAAGATGCAAAATCTCTTTCAAATGTCGAAGCTCTGATACTTCACCAAATGCAGATTTGGTGTCAACAAGCCCTGTGTTCACCTATTTTGCTCTGAGCATCAGTGGCAGAACAGAAGGTGGTATATTGTTTCAGCAACTGAGGCTATGTCCCTAACCGTGTTAGATGATCAGCCTAAGTGGCTGCACAGATTGACTGTTACTGCAAAAACAGCTGAGAGCAAAATTTAGTCTTTTGTCCACAACAGACTTTATCTCTGAAGGTTTATTAGTATTCAGGCAGTCTTGAGTCCAGGATGGGAGGACACCAGACATCTCAGCTAGTGAGGATGACTCCTGGCTGTGCGATTTAGATGAATAATTATCTGAAGGTCTGTCTGCGACCTGTGCTGAGCGTGAGTGATTGTGGGTTCTAGCCAGAAGGTGGCTAAATCAATATTTCATCAACGAGTTATTGTAATACTGTTGATGATTAACACCCAGTCATGCCTGTCAGCCTGCTCTTGTGTCCCCTCCTCTCCGCATATCATAAATGGGAGGCCCAACAAATAATCTCTTCTGATTTTGACCCTTTTTTGCCAATTATTTTTTTAAAAGCAATTTATTTAATGGATTTGTGAAATGTCTGCTCCCTGAGTTTGCCTGTAATACCAGAGCCAGCTGCATGCCTGCTGTGATTGCAGCAGCGCAAGATTTTATGAAAGCGGCAGGAGTTTTTTTGGCAAGAAGAAGTGCTGTGTCCACCAATTGCAGGAGAACCAGGGGGACCTGTTTAAACATCCCAGCCACGCGGTATACAGGCTTTCTCATCTGCTGCAGTGGCTTGTTTTGTGAAATACACTGAGATAAATTAGGGACTAATGGGAAATCATGTATACACAAGCACAACTTTTGAGCATGCTATATATCTCAGCATGACACAGCATATGTCATGCTGGAAACTCGCCTGTGCCTGTGTTGTGAGATGCAAAAAGCACAATTTGCTTGTCATTTTCTCATCTTCCTGGCTGCTGCCAAGGAGCAAGAAGCTGTGGAGTTGTATCTGGTAGATCTCAAACCATTTTGCTCGATTTGTCAACGAAATGAAACAGAGGGTGTGGACTAGCATCCCCAGCTTCTTGCTGCTTAAGCAACGTAAAGGGATTTCCTAATATGGGTGAAGCACCCAGGTTGCTCTGGCTGGAGGGGTGTGTCCACAGTGGCGTGGAGGCTTCCTGCTTATTATCCCACGCTTCGATACAGAGATTTTTTCCTGCGTGAGTTAATGTTTGGGCAGATTAATGGCTTTAACAATGAGATTCCATCTGGTTTATTGTAGTGGGACTTATTCTGACACCCTTAGTGAAGTGGGTTGTTTTTGAGCAGCGTGTGACGCATTGGTTCCCTACTCGCAGTAAAAAAAATGGATCAGGACTGTTCCACTCCGAGTTTTTGGAGGGTGTGTGTGTAGTCCTATTATAATGTGCGGACTAAAGTTGCAGCTCACAGTTACAAGGTGTTTTGTCAGTTACCTGTGTAATTTAGCGGAGTTGAGGAGCTTTATGTATTCGTAAAGACCGCTGGTGGCGCGCGAACGGTTTTTTTTTAATTTTTTTTAATTTTTTAATGTTTGCGCAGCCACAGTTGGACTCGATGTGACCGGTCTGCTGGGGCCGCTGGTGGAAAGTCGTTCAGTTCTGCTGTTAACTCACAATTCACCAGCAAAGTTTATGTTCGTGTGCAAACCGTGGTGTTGTTGTGAGGATCCGCTTGCAACTTCTTCAACTGCAAACTTTTCTGCCTTCTTCCTCCCCGTCTCATAAGGTCTACGGTCCTATTCGAAGGCATGCTGGAGAACTTGAACTAGAATGATGATGGTAAGTGTCCCGATGTCGGGTATCTGCTGACCCACTGCTCTGTTTTTTTAATGCCTTCAACGCAAATTCGTCCGGGCTTAATGTATTGCAAAGATATAGGGTTATCATTGGTAATTCTAGTGATGCTGCGAGTTTAAGGAGGGAATATTTTACAAGTCACAGATGTTAGAGTTAAATCCGTTTTTAAAAGAATTGTGTTGACCAGTGGCGATTCATCCACTCTGATCTGTGTCTATATGTAGGGATTCCCTCTCCAGCTGCTGACTTCAACCGTTGTTTATAACACCTGTTCTTTTAAAATGTCTTAATCATGTCGTTTAAATGGGAATTTAAACGCATGTGGTAATTCGATGAGGATGACAGATACCCAAATGGCTAGAGAGACTACAAAGATATTCAACAGGCTTTCCTCTAAACATTTGATCATTGGTGCAGCATATGTTGTAGGAAATGAATTTTGATTAGTTCTGATCTATGTTGTCTGTAAAATATAAATACATGAAGTCCTCTGATTTACTGTCCATGATTTAAAATTAGATTGAATTCCAGAAAAAAACTTTAATACAATCTTGTTTGGGCAAATTGTTCCAGCATCTGCTTCCCAGATCAACACACACGATAGACAGGAAAGAAATAAGACAGTTAAAAGCTATAAGCTGTAAAATACATATACAATTAGGCAATTCATAACATTAATAAGATGATATACAATTTTATTCATCTAAAGATGCCAATAATTATTAACCACCAGTCCCAAAACCTTTTATTTTTTAATTGTTACAATGATATGAAAAGAGGAGAGTTAGCAATCTTTAATTTAATTTAGCTGGAAAGCATAAGAACAATTATTTTTAGTCAAACTAATCCGCTCAGTGTTTCTACACATGTGGTGCAAAAATTACTGGGTAATCTATCAAAAGTTGCATCATCTATGACGGACTAACGCTCCTTACAGTTACTTTGCTTCCCATGTTTTTTCCCACTGGTTTTTGTGCCATTGTTGGTTGCTTAAAGCAGAGCCGTCAATCTTCGTGAGATGGAAGCAGTAAAGTGGCGTAAAGTGGTCAAAGCGTAATGGCTTGTTTTAGGCTCTGAGAGTGTGTTTTGTTTTTCCAGGCGGCTCAATTATATATTCACTGTGAGATTTATCCTTCCTAAAAGTATTTTCAGGGGGCGGGGGGGGGGGGGGGGGGGGGGGGGGGCGGGAGTGGGGGGGGGGGGGGGGGGGGGGGGGGGGGAGGGGGGGGGGGGCCTTCTTACTTGCAGCTGCTGAACGCTGAGAGTGAATAAATTTACATGCGCTTTTATGAAATCCCACCAAGTGCTACGACATCGTCCCAACAAAGCTCGAAGCTGGCTGTGGTTCGACACAGCACTCAAGTTAGTACTGATTGTCTATGTTCTCTGTAATTTGATTCTTTTCATGATAGCACCTAAAATGTGATGACAAATGGTTCATCGTCATCATCGTCCAATGTGCTCGACCACAGTTGGTGGATAAAAGTGTAAAAATAAAAGTAATAAAATTAAAATAAATAAATACAGAAGAAAAATACCATATATGATTTTGGAGGTCGCTAGTCTTGAGAACTGAAAGAGCTGAAGTTAATGGTTCAATAAAATCGCGAAAGGGTTATTTTTGCCTAGAGGCAAGTTTCTTTGAGTTGGTTGCATGAGATTGTCCAAAAGGTTTTGTTTAAATCAGTCAATCCTTTGGGAGGTCCGGCCTCCTTTGATGTGTAGATCTTCAACCACTAAATCCAGCTGAGCCAGGGTTAAGAACACTTATTAAAAGAGGTGGAAATACTAAAACCAACACAAAAACATCAGTAGTTTAAAAAGAAGAGCTTCAAAGAGGTTTGTTACTGGTGAATGTGATGACCTTCAAGAATAAATGATCAGGC